>NC_071258.1:36083661-36113661 GCF_023375685.1 Ictalurus furcatus | reverse complement strand
CAGGTCTCCGGGTCAGAAAGTCCAGGATCCCGTTGCAGAGGGAGGTGTTGCAGAGGGAGCAGCTCAGCTTTGTTGTCAGTTGTTGTGGGGTGATTGTGTTGAATGCTGAACTGAAGTCTATGAATAGCATTGTCTGAACACCTGAGTCACTGAAAGACCTACCTTAGCAAAATCACTAAGTAGAAGTTAAAACAAGTATGTATAGCGTAACTATGAACTGTGAACAGTGGAGCATACTGTATGTCCATTAAGGTTTATAAGTGAAGATTGGAGAACATCAGAAATTGATAGTTAATGTTTCCTGGATTAAAAAAACCGTAAGTCCTTGTAAAAACGCAGCACAGTTTTGAGAAATTCTAATTGACGTGACTAGAAATTTCATTCTAGATCTGAGATTGAGATTGTTGCTGGTACTGATGGACAGTTTTGAAACAGAGCGGTTAACTGAATGGCAGCTTGACAGCCTAGTGCACACCTTTAAAGGTAAATTATATCTAACATGCAATATGAACCGTGCAGTTGCCACATGTTTGGGGCTTTATCTTATTTAAAAGAGTAAGCCTTATCATGTTTACATATAAATAAACCATTCGCAATGTTCAAATTAGCTAGGTAATTAAAAAAAATTCTTGTGAAGGTGGAGAATTAAATTCTATGGGGTTGGTGAGTTTATGTGAATTTATTATATACCATATACCACCACAAGGTGGCCACATTTCATGAAGCTCTGAGATACTGTTTCAAAAATATATTATTTGATATAAAATGACTAGTTCTGCCTAATTACTTTGGTGTTTTATCAACAGTTGTTCGAAATAAAATTGATGACCAACCCATTCTCTTAAAATTTTAAAAGGTTTACTTTTAGTTGGTACCAAGTATTTGATTAATAAGCCTTTGGGTATGCACTTCTTCAAAAAGTCATTAAAAGGGCTTTATTTTATTTTTGAAATATGTTTTTGGGGCATTTAAAAAAAATCATTTTCAAGGCATTTTTTAAAAATAAAATGCTATAAATAACCTTAAATGATTGTGATGAACTTTGAGGTCAGATAAAGGAGAAGGAGGCTTGATGCAACTCAACGCTTTTATTTCGGTTTTTTTTTTCCTTTTCCGCTTTTCAGTGTTCGTTAATTGTCTTTTCTTTTACTTCACACACGAATGCACACACACAAAACACATTCGGGTCGTGCTTATGTCTCTCTCTCTCTCTCTCTCTCTCAGGAGAATTCCCCTCAGGTGTGCACTTTCAATTCAGTTCAGTTTTATTTGTGTAGCGCGTTTAACAATGAACATTGTCTCAGAGCAGCTTTACAGAAACATATAAACACAGGATAGAGATTTTAAGTGTGTGAATTTATCCCTATTGAGCGAGCCGGTGGTGACGGTGGTGAGGAAAAACTCCCTGAGATGATACGAGGAAGAAACCTTGAGAGGAACCAGACTCAGAAGGAAACCCGTCCTCATCTGGGTAACAACGGATAGTGTGAAAGTAAAAGAAAGTTCATTATGGTTTTATATGAAGTCTGTTTGTTGAACTAGTCCACTGTTCACTAAAGGAAACCTGAGTGTAAAACTGTATGTGGTAATTACAGTCCCAGGGCCTTAGAAACAACCGTAGTCCCAGCAACCACAGTGAGAATGTCCATATGGAATTGGAGTAGATGAGAGCTCCATCCAGAGGTAGATCATCCGAAACGGATCAGGCAGGTCCGGAGAGCAGAGAGGATCAGGATCTCTAGTATCTCCATAAAATCGCGTGTGGCTCGACAGAAGGAGAGAGGGAGAGAAGAGATTATTAGGACTGTGCTTAGCGTAACAGAAAGTCTAGTCATGGTAAGCTTGAGTAAACAAATATGTTTTCAGTCTGGACTTAAACACGGACACTGTGTCTGAGTCCCGAACACTAATAGGAAGACTGTTCCATAACAGTGGGGTGCTATAAGAGAAAGCTCTCCCCCCTGCTGTAGCCTTCACTATTCCAGGTACCAACAAATAGCCTGCACCTTTTGATGGAAGTAGGCCTGGCAGGTCATAGAAAACCAAAAGTTCGCTTAGATACTGTGGCGCGAGAACATTTAGTGCTTTATAGGCTAATAAAAGTATTTTATCATTAATGCGTGATTTAACTGGGAGCCAGTGCAGTGTGGATAAGATCGGGGTGATGTGGTCGTATCTTCTGGTTCTAGTTAGGACTCTAGCAGCTGCATTCTGGACTAACTGGAGTTTGTTTATGCTCCTACTGGAACATCCAGACAGTAAGGCATTACAGTAATCTAGTCTAGAGGTGACGAAAGCATGAACTAATATTTCTGCATCATGTAGTGACAATATATTTCTTATCTTAGAAATATTTCTGAGATGAAAGAAGACTATCCTAGTAATATTATCTACATGAGCGTCAAATGATAGACTGGAGTCAATAATCACTCCAAGGTCTTTTACTGCTGCACATGATGAAACAGAAAGAACATCCAGAGTTACTGTGAGATCAGAAAGATTACTTCTAGCTACACGTGGTCCTAGTACAAGTTCTTCTCTCTTATCAGAATTGAGTAAGAGGAAGTTAATAAACATCCAACGTCTAATGTCCTTTACACATTCCTCAACTTTACTAAGCTGCTGTCTGTCCTCTGGCTTCGCTGAAACATACAACTGTGTATCATCAGCATAACAGTGGAAGCTAATTCCATGATTATGAATAATTTGACCTAGGGGTAGCATATATAAAGTAAAGAGCAGTGGGCCTAAAACAGAACCTTGTGGAACACCAAACTTTACCTCAGTATGCATGGAGAAATCTCCATTTACATCTACGACCTGATACCGATCGGTCAGATAAGACCTGAGCCAGGAGAGGACTGTTCCCTTAATGCCAACAACATTTTCTAATCTATCAAGGAGAATAGTGTGATCTATAGTATCAAAAGCTGCACTAAGGTCAAGTAACACAAGCAGCGAGACACAACCCTGATCAGAGGCCAATAGAAGGTCATTTACCACTTTAACTAACGCTGTCTCTGTGCTATGATGAGGTCTAAATCCTGATTGAATTCAGGGCTACAGCCCCCAGTGCCCAGGCCGGGTTACACTGCTGGCAGCCGTGCAAAATCTGATTTATTTAAAAAACACATTTTACTTAGTATTGTTTTCTTAACAAGAAATTTGTAATGCAAGTAAGATCATTTTATTCACATCAGCCACTTTAATCAAGTTATATAAATGTAATGCGTTACATTACTGCGTTATCAGGAAAAGGCATTTGATTACAGTAACACGTGGTGTAATGTTCTTTTTTAATATGATGTCATAGTTTCGAGTATCGATACATCTGCCCTTTCCAAAGAACACAAGAATGCACAGTAATCTCCGACAACTTCATCCAGATATTTTAATCAAATCCGCAAACTCGTTTTGAAGAACCAAATTAGCCAGAGATCAGTTATCACTGTTAGAAGATCTGGCATGGGTCGTATCACCTCAGATGTATTAAGCGAGGTACGAAGAACGGACCCCTGATGTGTGCAGAATAACTGTGTGGGTTTGTGAGTTTGTGAGGACTCCTTCTTGTTCTATCTGAAGATAGTTCTTAATGATTTTAAAGATTTGGACTGATTGTCCTGTGGCATGAATGAATTTTTTAGATCTTTTTTTTTTATCTTTTTTGAGAGACTCTACAGTGCTTAAGGGTTTTGCAGAGTTCTGCATGTTTTCTGCATTGTTTTGGAAAAAAACATTCCTTTGTTTTGTTACTTTATTATTATTATTATTATTATTATTATTATTATTATTATTATTGTTAAACATAAAAGTAGCAAGGCACCGAGACAGGAAATAACCCAAATTATAGGTAATATTTAGCCCAGCAAGAGTGTTAATTTCTCCCACTACATTGGTAAATGGTCAAATCCAGCACTTGGGTCAAACCAACCCAGCGTGAGTTGTGTCCCATAGTTACCCAGCGGCGGGGTTAAGGTTGGGTTATTTTTTAACCCAGCAGTTTTAGAGTGTAAATGTTTTTTGAGAGAAAAAAATACCTTGACAGAACAGTTTTTTGGAAAATATATATTTTTAATTGTTTAATAAAGAAATATAAATCCAACAATTACTTCTAATTAGGGACAAAAATGAACACGGGGTAGGCTCCAGGTTCTCCGCGACCCAGTCGGATAAGCGGTGTAGAAAATGGATGGATGGATTTATTTTACATACAAACTATTAATGAAATTAGGCACATTATTTAATTTTGGCTATTTATTGGAGCCAGACAGTTTTTTCCACCCACAGAACCCATGTCTATTAAATTGAAAATTATTTAAGCATAAAAAATTTGATAATGATGGGTTGTGATTTCCACCACTGTAAAACAAAGGAGAACATCACAGACCCCCTGCATGTGTGTCACGGATCCCCACTTTGAGAACTGTGGCTAATAGTCATATATGTTTTCAGTTCTCATAAATAGACAATAGAATATAATTTCCCAATTATTTAGTGTATAAATCTTTCTCATGACCATTCACCATTAATGAGCATCTATTCCTGCTGCATTTCTTTTTTACGAACTCTGTAACTCTGTAACTGTTTGTGAGTTTAAGTTTGTGAATGTAAGTTTATTCATGCGTTTGTAGATGGGATTTTGTGAATATGGACTAGCTTACGCATTTCTGAATGGGATCTTATAAATGTATTCATTTTGAGACTGTATGTATCCATAATAAAATGCATGGCGTGTTGTTGTTTAATAAACATATAGGTTGTAATTGTTGGTAAACTGCTGTGGTATACGAGGAATAAAGCACCTGCTGGGGGGTTGTTATTGGAAAATAGTTCACTTCAGGCAGGGGCGAACTCAGCACTATGGGTAAAAGTAGGCAACTGCGTCGGGTCCCCAGAAGCCAAGGGTCCCCTAATAATGCACACTTCATATATTTTTAATGATAAATGCTCAATAACGTAAATGCTGAAAATGTAAATATCGCCGTTAGAGCGATGTGAAATGATTCATATCGCTGTTATTTCTTACCCAGCGTCACTGCGAGCCCCTTTCCCCAACCCCAACTGAATAGGGCCCCATTCTTATATCTTACCAAGGCCCCCAAATCATTAAATTTGCCCCTGACTTCAGGGTTTCAGTCATTCCTGTCACTCTTTTGTGTATTATTGTGAATGAAAGCAGCAGGCAGGTTTCCGTCCTATAGTGCACAGTGCATGGACCATTTGGCTTTCCATAGCTGTTTGTACATGGAATGGTGTAAGGAGTACATGAATCCTCTCCGCCCCTCGTGCACATTGGATATTAAGTAACACCTCTGATGTTCCAGAGGAAAGCAGTTCTCAGGTGTGGACGAGTTCAGCAGGACTCTGGGTCACGGGTCCAGTCAGCATGTCTCTCTTGTACGCGGTGTGTGTGGTTTTGGTGGTGCTTCCTGTCGTCCTCCAGGTCTGTTGTCCGTATGTAGTGCACGATGTGCTGTATGTCCTGAAGGGAATCCGCGTGGCGATGAGGATGAGGAAGTTCCGCAGCTCCACTCCGTGCTACACCGTCCTGGACCGCTTCTTAGACGCGGTGAAGGAACATCCCGAGAAAACGTTCCTGGTGTTTGAAGGTCGCTCCTACACGTACAGAGAGGCGGATAAACTGGGCAGTAAAGCGGCGAGGGCTCTGCTCCATCACAGCGAGCTGAAGGAAGGAGACACCGTGGCGCTGTTTCTCGGGAATGAGCCGCACTTCATCTGGCTTTGGCTCGGACTCTGGAAGCTGGGCTGCACCGCCGCGCTGCTCAACTCCAACATCCGCGCCAGGTCCCTGCTCCACTGCTTCAGCTGCTGCGGGGCCAAACACCTCATCGCTGGGGCAGGTACTTCCTAACTCCTAATGCAAATCACTCTCTCTCTCTCTCTCTCACACACACACACACACACACACACACACACACAAACACACACAGTTGTGCTCATAAATTTACATACCCCTTGTAGAATCTGAAAATGTTAATAATTTAAAAAAAGAGAGAGGAATCATTAAAATTACATTTAGTTGTTTTTTTTTTCATTTAGTTCTGCCCTGAATAATCTATCTCACATAACAGATGTTCAAATAAAGTCCACACAGCACAATAATAACTGGATTTACACAAAGGAACCAGGTTAAAAGTTTACACACGCTCAGTTATTAACACTGTGTGTGGTTACCTGGAGGATCAATGAAATAAGTGTGTTTATGTTTTGTGAGAGGGGGCGCACGGTGGCTTAGTTGTTAGCACGTTCGTATCCCTGTGTGTGCGGGGTTTGCATGTTCTCCCCGTGCTGCGGGGGTTTCCTCCGGGTACTCCGGTTTCCTCCCCCAGTCCAAAGACATGCATGGTAGGCTGATTGGCGTGTCTAAAGTGTCCGTAGTGTATGAATGGGTGTGTGAGTGTGTATGTGATTGTGCCCTGCGGTGGATTGGCACCCTGTCCCGGGTGTACCCCGCCTTGTGCCCGATGCTCCCTGGGATAGACTCCAGGTTTCCCTGCGATCCTGAAAAGGATAAGCGGTACAGAAGATGGATGGATGTTTTGTGAGAGTTATTCATGAGTCTCTTGTTTGTCCTGAGCAGTTAAACTGCCCACTGTTCTTCAGAAAAATCCTCCAGATCCTGCACATTCTTTACTTTTCCAGCATCTTCTGCATATGTGACCCGTTTCCATCAGCTGCTATATGATGTTCAAATCCGTCTTTTCACACTGAGGACAGCTGAGGGACTCGTACACGACTATTACAAAAGGTGCAAACATTCACTGATGCTCAAGAAGGTATACATTAACACGATACATTGAGTGCCAGGGGGGTGTAAACTTTTGAACAGGACGATCGGTGTAAATTGTTTTGCAAATTTTGTCCTCTGGGAAACATGTAAATATTTTATGTAACTTCTGAAGGGCGGTACTAAATGGGGGGGAAAAAAAGATCTTTAAACAAAATAACAGTCTGCACTACACTCTTAAAAACACTGGGTTACAAACATTTTTATAAAACATAATTTGTAGCCCCACGGCCGGGTAAATACAGGACGGAACACTTTTTGGGTTAAATTAACCAATCAAGTTGGGCTGTTAATTTGAACCCAGCAAAAGGGCCACTTTCATTTTTACAAAAACGCTGGGTTAATTTTATTTCAGGATTATTTTTACTCTTTGAAAATGTCAAATATACCACATTATAAACAAACATGTCAACACCTTTATCTCCTTTATTTATACACAAGAAGGTGTTCAGAAATGTATCGCTAGAGCTGATAAAGTGGTGTTTATACAGATGTGGCCATTAAAAGTGAGAGAGAGGACGTTCTCCTGTAGTTCTCCTGCTGTTCTCCTTCAGTTCTCCTGCAGTTCTCCTGCAGTTCTCCTTCAGTTCTCCTTCAGTTCTCCTGCTGTTCTCCTTCAGTTCTCCTGCAGTTCTCCTTCAGTTCTCTTGTAGTTCTCCTTCAGTTCTGCTGCAGTTCTCCTTCAGTTCTCCTGTAGTTCTCCTTCAGTTCTCTTGTAGTTCTCCTGCTGTTCTCCTTCAGTTCTCCTGCAGTTCTCCTGTAGTTCTCCTGCAGTTCTCCTGCAGTTCTCCTTCAGTTCTCCTGCAGTTCTCCTTCAGTTCTCCTGTAGTTCTCCTGCTGTTCTCCTTCAGTTCTCCTGCAGTTCTCCTGTAGTTCTCCTGCAGTTCTCCTGCAGTTCTCCTTCAGTTCTCCTGCAGTTCTCCTTCAGTTCTCCTGTAGTTCTCCTGCAGTTCTCCTGCAGTTCTCCTTCAGTTCTCCTGCAGTTCTCCTTCAGTTCTCCTGTAGTTCTCCTGCAGTTCTCCTGCAGTTCTCCTGCAGTTCTCCTGCAGTTCTCCTGCAGTATGTCACTCAGCAGTCAGCGCTGGCGAGACAAGCCGGGTCACATTCTTTCAGTGAGTAAACTGGTTTCTAAAGGTGTAGTGAACATCTCATTACATTACATTGAACAGTTAACTGGAGGACCTCATCTGGACTAACGATATGTTATTGAAGAGTTAAAAGTTCTGGTATGTGACCACTGTTTTATCATAGTGTTAACGTTATAATGACAGTAGTTTCATAATTTCATTGAACAGTAACGGAGGCGAGCTGGTACATCACTCCCCCTCCTCAGGAGACACACTAGTGTCCTACAGTACACTACAGGCTGTGCACTTTAGAGTTTACTGTAGTGCATTCACCTCCCGTACTGGCTGCCGCTGGCTGGAGCCCCGCTCTGAGCAGGTGGACGGCTTCAAGAGTTTAAAAAATAAAAATGTAGCATTATGAGACTGAGGTCATAATATATTGAGAATAAAATCTCAGCATTATGAAAAGAAAGCATCATTTTGAGAATAAAACATATTAATGGTAGAAAAACGGCATGATTATCACAACGATAGAAAGCCGAGCTGGCGGCTTAATCGATGCAAGAAACGGATGTGGAGGATTTGGTTGAATCTGACTTCAGGATTGTACAGAAACCCTAAGCAGCCATGCATTATTCATTTCTTCTTTCTTGTTTTCTTGTGATCTCGACTTAATCTGTCTGTGTACTCGACATCCATCGTCCCGGGGTTTTTGGTTAAATGCCTGAAATAAGGACTGTGGTTAACACAAGCTCAAGATATGTTCACGTTCTATACT
The DNA here is from genome assembly GCF_023375685.1 of Ictalurus furcatus. Lineage (NCBI taxonomy): Eukaryota > Metazoa > Chordata > Actinopteri > Siluriformes > Ictaluridae > Ictalurus > Ictalurus furcatus. Next base: position 36,105,008 of record NC_071258.1, on the reverse strand, counting down.
ACGACATAAAATACATCAGTAATACCCCACTCGGGATTTTGTTAAGCTTTTACGTGTATTGAATAAGATGGTTGCTAACGAGTAGATAAACGTGACTACGGAGGCGGTCGGGGACGTTAAACATCATCACGCCAAACAGGAAACTCCTCTACTACAGCCTCGTTGTGTTTATACTCGCACTCTTACAAACTATTCCAACTCAAACTTGTAGATTTATCAGTTTATAATATTTTCCAATTGTAGTGTTTTTTTAAATAAAGACTGAAAGAGTTGTCGGAAGCGTAGCCATGGTGATGTTGAAGTCATGTGACCGTGGTGTAGTTCGTTTATAGTCTAACATTAGCTTTTTACTTCTGGCGAGTGTATCTAGGCTTCAAAATTCATAGAATTTGTGAATCTTATCGTAATGAACGAATCATATAAGAATCATAATCTTTTGTTGGTCACAGAGTTTATTTTCTGCAATAATCCAAAAGCTAATGGAAAAATCCTGTTGGTTTTTGTGGAGGGAATCGGGGTGATGCTAACGTCTGGGGTGGTCTACAGAAACACCTCCCTGCAGGACTGACGACTTCCACATTAGTGTCTGACACTTGAGAAGGGGACATCCCTCTCTCTCTCTCTTAATGTGGAGATAAAGTCCATCTCTACAGCGGGGAAGGTGCCAAAGTGCATGTAACACCACTCCCAATCACAAAGCGCCAGATTTTCTCCAGATAAAGTCACGTCATGAGAAAACAGCTTTCGGTTATGTCAAGATCAAGAAAAAGATCAAGATCAAGATCAAGAAAAAGACAAAGAAAAAAATTCTACTGCATGGCTGCTTAGGGCTTCAGTAGGATTGGGTTCAGCGACAGAGAAAGAGGATGAATCCTGCTACGCTTTCACCAGTTACTTATTGACTTGTGGATCTCCCCATAACCCCCCCCCCCCATAAACACTCACTCAGTACGTTTACATGGACAACAATAATCCGATATTAACCCGATTAAGACGATACTCTGATTAAGAAACTAGCATGTAAACAGCGATTACTGATGACCTTAATCCGATTAAAGTCATACTCGAAGTAAACACGAATCAAATTAAGGCGTGTGGAGTATTCCTGTTTTAGCCACATTATGGACGTGTATTTCAGACATGTACACACCTTAATCACACTATTAACCTCGTGTGAGAGTTTTCACCGCATTGTGCGACAGGACATGTACACACACACGGCAGCGCTCAACCGTTTGACGGCAAACAAGAGAGCACGGCTGCGTCCCAAACCGTGCACTTACCTGCTATATAGTAGGAGAAATACATGTATCTCTATATACTATATAGACGGTAAGTACGCGGTTTGGGACGCAGCCCACGGCTTCAAGCAGTCGTCTATCAACACGTACAGCACGACAAATAATTAACCGCACTTGAAACTTTCGTAAAATTAAAAATAAAAACACCCAAAACTGTATACGGTTCCATAACAAAGACCAACTGTATGTTGATACGTGAAATTCTGGAGGAACGTCGGACGGCGTGGCGTGGGGACGTAATGACGTGTGACGTTAATTGATCTATGTTCTATAACATGTAAAACGGGAACATGAAAGGAGTATTCTAAAAGCGACTCATGTAAACACCTTAATCACATTATTGTCTTACACAAAGTAAGGTCAATAATTAGATTACTGCTGTCCATGTAAACGTAGTCATGGATAAATGACTCCGCCCCCTCCCCTTCCTGCATGATATCAAACTGAAGAATCAAACCTCAGCAGTCTGGGCGATTTTAAAGCATCACAGCCATAGAACGAAAGAATTAGTACATTCAAGCATTATTTTATATGACAGGTTTAAACTGCAACGCGTTCTTGTCTATACTTAATACAGCGTAACGAAACATCACTGTTCCCTAGACAAAAATATAATCATGCCAGTACCCTATATTCATTTCTTTCATTGTAAAACTAAACTTTTCATTCAAATAAACAAATAAATGGATGATGTGCACTGAATAGTAAACAGCAGCCCAGTAGTTTCCTATTTCTGAATAGTTTTTCATTTGACTCTCATTTGCAATACACGTTAAGTTCACAGTCCTGTAGGCATAGCTAGCCCACGGCTTTAGCTCTCTGTTTTTCCGGTCGTTGGAAAAAAGTAAAATCGGAGAAAAACGGCATGATTATCACAGTGATAGAAAGCCGAGGCAGGAGCTTAATAAATGCACGAACTGGATGTGGAGGATTAGCTAAATCAGCCTTCAGGGTCGGGTTCAGCGACAATGACATTCTTTGTGTTTTAGACAAAGAATCTGACAAAGGGGATTTAACACTATTATCACCTCTCAGGGGCAGAGGAGTCCCCACCCACTCACACCTGTCTGACATCAAAGTCAAGACAAAAATAAGTTTTTTGCCAGCCACAGCAGACCGGGCCGCTTTAAAGCATCAAAGCCATACAGGAGGAAAGAATGAATAGTGCTTACAAAAAATACATTCAACAATCATTTTTTATTACATTTTTAAATTGCCATGTGGGATTAGATTCTTAAACAGAAGCACAGTAAGCGTCCTGGCCCCGGTCTCCCGTCTGGTCTCGCTGAATCCCGCTGTAGTTTTTTCTCTTTCTCCAGCGACACATTTAATCGCACAGCAGGTACGATCGCTCGCGGGCGAAGAGACCGTGATGTGAATTTGAAGAAGTGTTTGGGGTTTCTGGCAGTCTCAGACAGAATGGGGACATTACTGAAGAGTAAAGGGGTGAAGTTTTTGGGCAAAAGAAACTGCTGATGTAGATCTTTGATGTGCTGGCTCGCAGTACGAGTCGAATGACGATATTTCTGCAGGTGAACCCATTAATCAGCCTTTAAATTTGCACCTGAATCCAAAGCTACTCATAAGCTATTCAAGCTCCAGTACGTGAGCTCACGCATTTTACTCCCTGGATTGCCCAATGAAACCAACTGCATTCCTTTTCTTTAAAAAAAGGTTTTAAAAAGTGAGTGATACCTTCATTAACTTTTTTAAAGACTTTGTTTTCTTGTCCCTTGTCCAAGTTGTAACTGGTGGGTCAGTGGAAACAGGTCAGTAAGAAATTCAGTTGCTCAATAAGACCCATTATGAAATGCAAACAATATAGTAACATTTTTCCCCTCGTATACCACTAAAAAAAGGACATATAATTGAGGAACATCGAGTATGTGACGTACACTTCAGGGTTTTCTTTAGCGCGTCCACCTCGCGTACCGGTCGACGCTGGTTCGAGCCCCGCTTTGAGCAGGTGGACCAGGTACAAGATCACATTTCAGAAATAAGATAATAAATTTAGCACAAGAGCTAATAAGTAAGCACCCCGCACCCTTCGAACACGATTTCAGCCGCAGGGACTCAGTACCACACCACTGTACCCTCTTTCTTCTTTCTTTTAATTAACTAAAAAAAATGTAACAATTTTGTAAATAAATTTAATTTTACAGGGAATACTGATTATGGATGAAGAGTAGAACTTGACTAAACAAAGTTTTTCCATGAACCTTTTGATCTCCAGACTGGATCTGCTCGAGGCAGAAGAAACCGAGAAAATTTTCAAATGTTACAACATGAAGTTTTTGTACTTTAACTGCAAAACAAATTCGACAGACTGTACTTGTCCTCGTTGCTGAGGTGATCCCATCGAAGGTACACCTTTGGTACCTTTAGTGTTTATCTTTCACTTGGGAAGGTACTGCATTGCAAGTACCGCTACACTGATGTGTGGTGGAAAATTACCTTCTGAAGACGAATTAATGTTAAACTCAGAGACCCAGTTGAGTCCAACGACCTAAGAGTTACAATAAAATTAAGTAGTTCACTGCACAGGTCTTAGTTACAGGTGAACCAAGAAGTTCATGCTTATTGGTCGACTACAGATCAAATGAATAGAATGATCATAAACATTGAAAATCTGAAAATACTAGGACTGTGAGAATGACATGACCACGACCGCAGCTTCTCATTCCACAGGAGTCTAAAATCAATCCCGATGGAGTAAGCCTCCATCTATGCCTTACGTGTCTTACTTCTTCCTGCTTTCTCACACAGGAAGTCTAAACAACTAGAACAGCTACTTTGAAGTTCCAAATGGACATTTTCAACGCTTGTGCTATTTTCTTACAGACACTTCCCATTGTGTGAAGCTCAACAACCTTTTGCTGCACATCACAGCTGTATTCCTTGCTCTTACCCGTTGTTATGAATCACTAAGGGCGTTTGGCCATCATCAGTGGGTCATTAGCAGGCGGTGCTCTATCAGTGGTGTACATTATGTACTTTTAGCTGGAGGAGTGTGTTTCGAGGACAAACTCACTGTGATGACATGCGTTGTTAATAACAGGATCAGGTGTGTTGGAGGAGACGGTGAGTTAGTGTACATGTGCAGGACTGGATTGGGAAAGCCAGAGGTAATCAGCAGGGCTGTTATCTGTTGCGTTTGATCTTTGCCCTGTTTGAACCTGAGGAGTGTTTTTACTGAACAAGAGGCCAATGACTCCCTGATCACTCCGATTTTAAACACTGTCAGCTCATTTTAACCTATATTTATCTCTTCAATCAGTAAAATAAATTCTTCTTCTTTACTACCTTCTTCTTCCTTTTCTTTGTTTACTTCTCTCACCCCTCCCCCTCTCCTCCTCTACGAGTTCAGCTGTTCCGTGTGTTTTTGTAGAGAATGCAGACATGGAAATGAACTCTGATAAATATCTTCTGAAGAATTAAAGCAACAGTCCAGTCAGCTCTGTGGAATTTCCCACACATAAGAACACTAACACACACTCTTTATAATCACAGACTCACGTAGTCTTGTATTATTTTCATATAATAAAGTCACGGGCAAAAGTCGAATCACTCTCAGGACAAAATGATGACAAAATAAATGTCATTTATAGTGACAGGACATTTACTGAGTTAGTTTTCAGATGTTGCAACAAAATGGTCAAAAAACGTACGTTAAGATGTTAATTGTGGAAAAACAAAAGTTTGTACCCCCTTTTCTGACTGTGATATTAATGTTCTCTAATAACTTTTATGTCCACCATTTATCGTTAATAAACTGTCATCAAACACTTCCTCTTTCACTGGACTTGTGAATGGGATACATGAGCAGAGCAGAAAAGGTCTGTGATTGGTCAGTGTCTCAGCAGAAAGGTCTGTGGTTGGTCAGTGTCTCAGCAGAAAGGTCTGTGGTTGGTCAGTGTCTCAGCAGAAAGGTCTGTGGTTGGTCAGTGTCTCAGCAGAAAGGTCTGTCATTGGTGAGTGTCTCAGCAGAAAGGTCTGTGATTGGTCAGTGTCTCAGCAGAAAGGTCTGTGATTGGTCAGTGTCTCACAGACTGTAATATGTTGAATTGAACTATTTTTAATGAGTGATGAGTCTGTCTGTATTTTGCAAGTTTTTATTGTTAATTTTCTAATTGTGAAACAGTAAACCATTGTGACATCTTATCACATGCGCATGCAATAAAAAGCATCTCGTAAAAGCATCCCTCATAAAACGTAGGTCAATGACAGGAAGTGTGTAAAATCAATGAAATTAAAAGAGTGAGGCATGACGCTGCTGCTGCACGCTGCAGTGAGAACATTTCCCCTTATTATTCCCCGCTTTGTTTTTCAGTCTAAAGACACAATTTATAAACTGCACCTTTAATAACACTTGAGAGTCGTTCATGATTTTGTACAATGTATAGAAGGTATGTCAGTGTGTGTGTGTGTGTGTGTGTGTGTGTGTGTGTGTTCGTTCTTAAATATCGTGCCCTTTTCATATTTCAATTCAGCAAATGTGAAGAGTGTAACCTAAAAAGAAATAATTTCATCTCCATATCACGGAAGGGGAGGGGCTACAGCATGGGATTCATAAATATTAATGAGATCACTACTAATCTGTGCTTTAATACAACAACCAAAACTGAACACAAACATCTAAACACTCGTGTTTTAACAATGTACCATGTACGGAGTCTCTCCGCATGTGCCGTGTTGTGGCATGTTCTAATCGTGTTTCTCGACTGATGCCTTATTATATGGCATGGGTTGAGTCATGGCGTGTTCCCGCTGCATGGGTTGAGTCATGGCGTGTTCCCGCTGCATGGGTTGAGTCATGGCACATTTTGGAATACTAGAAAACTTTATTCCTGCTTGTTGTCTGCAGATTTACAGGAAGCAGTGGAGGAAGTACTTCCTGTATTGAAGGAGCAGGAAGTGCGTGTCTTCCTGCTGGGTGAAAATTGTGAGAAGAATGGAATCATAAACCTCAGCGAGAAAATCAATGCTGCGAGCGACGAGCAACTACCGTGCTCACTTCGAACCAAAATCACCATGAAGAGCCCTGCACTCTACATCTACACTTCAGGCACCACTGGTAGGACACACACACGCACGCACACACACACGCACACACACACACAGACACACACACGCACACACAAAGACACATTAGTATTCAGAATTCTAAAGGTTTGCTAGCTAGCTAAACCTTTTATAAAGACAGTGATGGAGGAACTGGGACAGAACTATCAGGAACATCGTCACCTCGGCTGTGCAGTGGTGCAAGACACACATGTGCTGCGTGTGTTTCAGGTCTTCCAAAAGCAGCTGTGATCAGCCATGAGAGGGTGTGGCTGGCCTCCTTCCTACAGAGCATGTCCGGCGTCCGTTCAGATGATATTATCTATGTGTACCTGCCCCTGTACCACAGCTCTGGCTTCCTCATGGGCCTGACGGGGGCAATAGAGCGAGGTATGTCTCTCAGACATATCTCCACCCCCCCCCACACACACACACACAAACAACCACTGAACTAACCTTACAACATTGTCCTTTTCTACATGTGTAACGGTGTGTGTGTGTGTTCAGGAAGCACAGTGGTGTTGAGGAGGAAGTTCTCAGTGTCTCAGTTCTGGAACGACTGCAGGAAGTACAATGTGACGGTGATCCAGTATATCGGAGAGATCATGCGCTACCTCTGTAACACACCCAAGGTAACACAACACAACATACACAACCCTAATACCCACCCAGGCTAACACACTAACTCCCTCAGATACGTGTTTTCTCATGTAGACGGACAGCGACCGCGTGCACAACGTGCGTCTTGCTTTCGGAAATGGTATCCGTGCCGACACATGGGCGGAGTTTCTGCAGCGATTCGGAGACGTGCGTATCTGTGAATGCTACGGTGCGACAGAAGGAAACGTTGGCTTTGTCAACTACCTCGGGAAAATAGGTGCCGTCGGCCGGGCAAATGCCATCTTAAAGGTTACCACGGAATTTAACAACTATAACATTTAAATAAATAATAACAGAGGTGTGTGGAGTCTCATTAATGTTCCGTGTTTTCGATGTGTGCGTTTGTGTAGCGACTTTCACGTTACGCTTTGATTAAATACGACACCGAGATGGGAGAACCAATACGAGACTCCCGAGGATTCTGTGTGGAGGTTTCTACTGGTAAGTAGGAAGATCTGTACTGTTAGAACCAGACTTTCTAAAGAACCCTGATGTTAGGAAGACATTGGTAAAGAACCCTGATGTTAGGAACAGATTGGAAAACAACCCTGATGTTAGGAACACATTGGTAAAGAACCCTGATGTTAGGAAGACATTGGTAAAGAACCCTGATGTTAGGAAGACATTGGTAAAGAACCCTGATGTTAGGAACACATTGGTAAAGAACCCTGATGTTAGGAAGACATTGGTAAAGAACCCTGATGTTAGGAAGACATTGGTAAAGAACCCTGATGTTAGGAAGACATTGGTAAAGAACCCTGATGTTAGGAACAGATTGGAAAACAACCCTGATGTTAGGAACACATTGGTAAAGAACCCTGATGTTAGGAAGACATTGGTAAAGAACCCTGATGTTAGGAAGACATTGGTAAAGAACCCTGATGTTAGGAAGACATTGGTAAAGAACCCTGATGTTAGGAAGACATTGGTAAAGAACCCTGATGTTAGGAAGACATTGGTAAAGAACCCTGATGTTAGGAACACATTGGTAAAGAACCCTGATGTTAGGAAGACATTGGTAAAGAACCCTGATGTTAGGAAGACATTGGTAAAGAACCCTGATGTTAGGAAGACATTGGTAAAGAACCCTGATGTTAGGAAAACATTGGTAAAGAACCCTGATGTTAGGAAGACATTGGAAAAGAACCCTGATGTTAGGAACACATTGGTAAAGAACCCTGATGTTAGGAACACATTGGTAAAGAACCCTGATGTTAGGAAGACATTGGTAAAGAACCCTGATGTTAGGAAGACATTGGTAAAGAACCCTGATGTTAGGAAGACATTGGTAAAGAACCCTGATGTTAGGAAGACATTGGAAAAGAACCCTGATGTTAGGAAGACATTGGTAAAGAACCCTGATGTTAGGAAGACATTGGTAAAGAACCCTGATGTTAGGAAGACATTGGAAAAGAACCCTGATGTTAGGAACACATTGGTAAAGAACCCTGATGTTAGGAAGACATTGGTAAAGAACCCTGATGTTAGGAAGACATTGGTAAAGAACCCTGATGTTAGGAAGACATTGGTAAAGAACCCTGATGTTAGGAACACATTGGTAAAGAACCCTGCTGTAAGGACTGAGACTGGATATTTTCCGCAGGTCAGAAATGCGTGTGCACCACGGTCACCTTGTTTCTCCACACGAACTCTGAGGAAAAGAAGTAAAACATGGCTTCCTTTTCGATTGCGATTTTTTGGGGCGACGTTCAGGTCTTTTGTGTGGTTTTTGAGGTGTACTTGTGCTGGAAACATTTCTGAAATCTGGCAACCCTGCTTCATGATATTATCTGTACTGTGTTCGTCTTTATCTGTACTGCGTACAATGCTACATCTAAAACCACAGAAAATGAGATGCTGGAGTGTACACTGTATGTTTCTGTAGCTCTCAACTGCCTACTACGGGGTTGCTCTAAAAATTCTACTATAGATAGTCGCCTATAGCGTAAGTCAAGTGTGATCGCCTCTTGCCTTCATTTTACTTGAGGCTACGACGTAATTAACGTCATCCTGCACCACCAAAATTTATGGTTGTGAGCCGCAACTGGTTAAGACCAGATTTGTAAAGAACCCTACTGTCACAAGCGGTCACCGTATTGCCTGGTGAGTCTTTAAGATAAGATAAGATGAGATAAGATGAGATGAGATAAGATGAGATGAGATAAGATGAGATAAGATGAGATGAGATAAGATTCTTTGTTTTTGAGCAATCAATCCAGCGAACACGCAGTTCAGTTAGGCAAGTAATACAATAATACGACATAGATGCAATTTAGGAAAAAGACGAAGGGGGGGGGGGTGTCTAAGTGTATAAGAAGTATATAAATGTGTATAAGTACAGTCTTGGTGCAGTTTTAAGGATATATACAGTGTTATGTAGATTGTTATGCACCAGTACACCAAGACAAATTCCTTGTAAACCTTGTACTGCAAATGAATGGATTACTGCAAATATCCACTGTGTCCACGTCTTAGACAGAGTTTCACTGGTACAAAGTGTTTGACTGGATATGTGTTTGTCATCACTCTACACATTCTCCCAGGTCTACATATTCAGTAGGATATACCCCAGAATGCATTGAGTTCACTGAAACTACCAGGGATTAGCTAAGAATCTCAGTGTCACTAAAAGTAGGTTAGAACCATTCCTTGTTAGTATTCATTCATTCATTCATTGTGCTTTTGCTGTGATATTTCGATCATGGTGTTTTTCACTGAGGAGGCTAGTAGGCTAAGTAGTAGTAAAGTAATAGGTAGTAGTACCAAACCAACACTTCCTGTTCACCATCTTTATATAGACCTAGTGGATTTGGACCGTTAGAGAGGGTTAGTCCTCCAGGAGACCACTGTGCTTTGCACCACCTCTGGTGTCCACTGGAATTAACAACGCCACCTTTTATAACTAGCATTGTTAATGAATTGAAAAGACCTTTAGCCTGTGCCTGCTGTTCTTTCTGTCCATCATGTGGAAGCAAAGACTAATGAACTGAAGTTTTACACCTGTGTGGTGTATGCTAACGCAGAAGATAAGTCATAGTTATTTAAAACCACAAAGCCATCAGAAGTCATGTGTGTATAATTGTGTGTGTGTGTGTGTGTGTGTGTGTGCAGGAGAAACAGGCCTGCTGGTGTGTAAGATCACTAAAGTGGCTCCATTTAGCGGCTATGCTAACAACAAGCAGCAAACCGAACAAAAGAAGCTGAGGAACGTGTTTGAGCAGGGAGACTCGTACTTTAACACTGGAGACCTGATGAAAGTTGACCAGCAGGGCTTCGTCTACTTCCAGGACCGCATTGGAGACACGTTCAGGTGCTCGTCCACCAAACAAACCAAGCTTGTTTAGGATACAAGTGCTGTGTGGGTGTGTGTGTGTTTACAGCCGTTCACTGTGTTGCAGGTGGAAGGGCGAGAATGTTGCTACCACTGAAGTGGCTGATATTCTGATCATGTTGGACTTCATCGAGGAGGCTAATGTCTACGGAGTCAAAGTGCCAGGTATGACATCAACATCTTGCAGAAAATTCCAGTTCATCACTAGTAGTGTTGAGTAGGTTTAAGGGATTTGTTTTTGGTGGTGATGGAAGTTCTAGTGCTTAGGTTGTAAACAGGCTTGTTGAGAAACATGTGATTTCAGATCTATTGTGCAAGCAGCGTTTCTGAAGTAAGACCAGATCAAACCAGACGGTCTTATAAAGAAGGATAGGCACACTTAACAGTTTAGAAGGTTTATTATCTGCTAGTTTATGAGATTATTGGTTTACAAGAGTATGTGGCCTTCACTGACACCTGAGTGTGTGTGCTTAAGGTCATGAGGGCAGAATCGGAATGGCTGCTATCAAGCTGAAGGAGGGACTGGACTTCGACAGCTCTGTAGCATACAAGCACATCGAGAGCTACCTGCCCATGTACGCCAGGCCACGTTTCATCCGGATACAGGTAACACGGTCACATGATACCCATGTGCTGGATGATAATTAAACCCTGTGAAGGTGCTGCGTTAGACTGTAAATGCTTTTACAGCACAACACTGCTGAGGTCTGGATTGTGATTGGTCAGAAGAGAAGGTGTGGATGATTAGTTCTCTATAACAGCAGCTCTGATGGTAGCGCGGGTTTATATCAATGCGCTCGTTCTAATTCGTTATCGTTTCTACAGTAACAGCTCGTTCACAAGGACGTGTTTGTCCGGCTCAGCCTGAGGGTGCTCACAGTATCTCTGTGTTTCTCTGCTCTCCTGCAGGAGATGCTAGACACCACAGGTACCTACAAACAGATGAAGATGAAACTGTCCGAGGAGGGATTCGATCCCGGAGCCATTCAGGATAAGCTGTACTTCCTGGACGACAGGAAGAAAACCTACGTGACCATGACGGAGGACATTTTTAACTCCATAAGCAATGGACAATTGAGATTATAACACACACACACACACACACACACCTCTCAATCAAGTGCCTTGAGAACCAGAGATGTTTATTATTCAAACATAGGACATAATTACATGTATAATTTGTGTTTTGGGAGATTATACATGAAGAAAAGGAAGAAGAAAATGATGTAGATATCTCTGTAATACTAAAAACACCTTATAGTTATTTTTGTATTATTTGCTTTATCATTTTGATAATTATGTAAAGATTTCACCTGAAGCTGATGTCAGTATGGAAAGTTTAATTAAATGTGATTTTATTTTTTTTTTAAAAAGATTTGAAATAGTGTGTGTCTTTAATCTTAATGGGGACTGGATCCTGTTCACACACCAACCTCATGGGGACTAAAGATGTTATGGGGACTAATGTCCTGGTCAGGAAATGTCCAGCTGCACCTACAGGTCAGAACAAAGGCAGTCTTTAATGCTAAATGATTTGACTGATCTTTTAAAAATAATTTTATCCGTATTACACCAACCAAACGAATACACTGAGTACGATGAGCGCTTACGACGAAGCACATCATCATCTTCATCATGACAAAAAGCAGAGGTGGAAACATCAACATTATTTCTTGGCACCTCTGAAGGGGTCAGCGTGGACAATATGGAAATAAAAATACCCGTCTCCCATCTACACACTTGCTCAGTGCAAATACAACAGATCACACACTGTGTAAAAAAACACACACGTTTTTTTAAATGGTTACCATGCCAACAGTCAGCGATATTACTTTACCTGCCTCTTGATAAATGTACAGGTGATGTAGCTGACAAGGCAGAAGCCCTGTTGGTGCAACTGGTACAAATGGAAATATATTAAAGAAGTGTAATTAGGAAAAAGGTGTGTGTGGGTGTTATTTGGTGGGCAGTGGGCTGGGTGAGTGTGTGTGCGAGTGTGTGTGTGAGTGTGTGTGTGAGTGTGAGTGTGAGGGAGTGTGAATGTGTGTGTGTTATTTGGTGGGCAGTGGGCTGGGTGAGTGTGTGTGTGTGAGTGGAGTGTGAGTGTGTGTTATTTGGTGGGCAGTGGGCCGGGAGAGTGTGTGTGTGAGTGTGTGTGCGAGTGTGTGTGTGAGTGTGAGTGTGTGAAGCAGTTGAAGCAGTTAGCCTTGCTGAAAGGCCAGTAAAGCTGCTGAATGGCGCACTGAGCCCAAACCTGCGGTATACTCGGCACACTGTGGAACTTCATCAGACGCTTCTGCGCCGTTCTCCGCCCCTCAGGGCTCTCTGGAATCTTTGCCAACACTCCGAGGGGCGGGGCCTCCTTCAGAGTGTGGGCGTGGTCAGGCCTGGTTGGCGGGAGCTCTGCACTGCAGCTCATCGAGCGAATGGCACGCCTCTGATTCTGACGTACCAGATGCTTGTCGATCATGGACGGCTCATGCTGCGTCTCCACTTCCTGTTCCTGCCATAGAGTTTCTTCTTCGGTCTCGCCGTCCAGTGAGAGCGCGTGGGGGCGGGGCCAGCGACCTGGCTGCAGGATCTCATTGGCCGTGCGCTGGATGATGCTCCAGTCACGGTGGATGTCTTCAGGGCGTGTGAACTGTGACGTCACAGTAAAGCGGATGATCAGTTTGGAGCCGACGGCAGCCGGAATCAGAAACATGCTGCCGGAGTGCGTTATTCTGCGTAAGAGCTCCTGCGTAAGAGCATTTCCTCCCTACACACACACACACACACACACACAATAAACATACATTCGTGCATGTTTCACCGATGATCCATTACAACTTTTGTTAAGCGCCCTCTAGTGGGCAAATTTTATCATGCAACAGTTTGTGCTTTTAAAATGGGACGGTAAACACACAATACACTGTGAATACACTGTTGCTAGGCAATTCAGAAAATGGACACACAAGCTAATGACTGAAGCAGAAACTATGCTTCACTTTTTACGCGCACGCTAGGAACAGCGTGGCCCGATTTTTCTAAATTGTTCATTTAATTCTTTTGCACTATTTAGTTGTTCCAGAAGATGGCAGCAGTGACCCAGGGCTGTTGATTCTCGAGGTAATCGAAGAAACAATGGAAGAGACGGAAATGAGTGCAGGTTCGAAAGTACTCGCATTTGTATAATTCTAGCCTTAAAGTGTAGGATTTGTTTACGGGTGCTAATCGTGGCGAGAGATTGCCCAAGCATTGTTCTTCATGTTGTTGTGATTCTTCTTCGTTGTCGTCCTTCGCACCAAAAGACTTGCTTTACTGCTCTGTACTGACTCTTGTAGGCCAGGAGGGGAAGTGCAAGTTGTCTAATATACATGCATCGACTGCCTGTGTATGCGTACATGTGAAATGGAGTTTACTTTGAAAGGCTATGCGTACGACTGTGCAAATATGCTAGCGTGCGCGTAAAAAACGAAGTATACCAGAGGCTTGAGGCTAATAATTCGGCTAGCTACCACATAGCTGTAAAGACAATGAGTGGAAATGAGACAGAGCCATTCTGAACGTCAACATTTACCTCAGATGTGTTGGTAAATGACCAAAAAAAAGTCTCTATGACTAAAATTACACTTTAATCGCACTTAATATGGGCTTCTAGCTAGTATTAAGCCCATAAATCTTTGATATATGGACAATTTAAAGACACAGCGATAGCAGAAATGACACAGAAACATCAGGAACGTCAACATTTACCTCAGATGTGTTGGTAAAATACCTATAAAAAGTCTGCAAGAATAAATTTATACGAATTGAACTTAGCATCAAGCAGTAGCTAGTACTTATCCCGTAAGTGTTTGATATGGACAGTGTATACACACAGTGATGTTAGAAATAAAACAGAAACATCAGGAAGATGAATTTTTACCTCAGATGTGTTGGTGAATTATTAAGAAAAGACTCAGAATGACTGAATTACACTGTGTTTACTCTTAGAATTGACTCCTAATGGCTAATTTCCACAAATTGTATCATATTGTGAAATGTTAGCTCAGAATATTTGGAGTCGTGAACATCACCTCTCCTGGTTCTGTAACTGCTCTATAAACCAGTATTGCACAGCGCTGCTGAGTTCTGGACTGTGATTGGTCGTCGGGTGGTGATTAGTTCTCTATAACAGCGGCTCTGACAGTAGTGCAGGTTTATATTAATATTAATGCGCTTGTTATAATACGTTATGGTTTCTATAGTAACGGCTCGTTCACAGGGACGTCATTGTCATTTATAATATCGTTCATCTGTAAGGAGATGTTTATGTAAGGTGTAAGGAAGGAGTCTCCAGTGTCAGCGCTGTGTAACAGTCAGAGGGAAAGCTGGAACTTTCAGTTTTCCACATCTTCATCACAGAGTTTACACTTCTCTACTGTTTCTCACTAACACACACACTGTGATTATTATCTTATTAACATGAAGAGAGAGAATAAAGAGAGAGAATAAAAAGAGAGAATGTAATGAAAGGGAATAAAGAGAGGGAATAGAGAGAGGGATGGTGAGGGAATGAGTGTTTATAGCTGCTATAATGTAAGTGAGAACAGGAACTCACTCGTTTCACGAACGTTAAATGCAACTATAAATGGATAAAAAGTATGACATATAATTCTTTAATAAATTTCTGAACATGCTGTAAAACGCTTTAGAAGTTCCTACTTTTCTCTCCTTTGAACTTAAAAAATCATTAGCCTGTGTGTCTGATTAAACAACACACACACACACACACGCACATACGCACGCACACACCCACACACATCCACACACCCACACATGCACATACGCACAAACGCGCACACCCACACACACACCCACACACACATGCACATACACGCACATACGCACACACACACACCCACACACGCACATAAGCGCGCACACACACACAAACATGCACAGAGGTCAAAGACTGAGTTTATAGACTGATTGTGAGATTACGAGG
Organism: Ictalurus furcatus; assembly: GCF_023375685.1. Classification (NCBI taxonomy): domain Eukaryota; kingdom Metazoa; phylum Chordata; class Actinopteri; order Siluriformes; family Ictaluridae; genus Ictalurus; species Ictalurus furcatus. Next base: position 36,089,686 of record NC_071258.1, on the reverse strand, counting down.
TGAACAAACTCAACTCCTCAAATACTGAGTGCCACACAATGACAGTAAAACTGCAGAAATGTCTCCAATTAGTGTTTTATTATGTTTATTATTGTTATTATTATTATTATTATTATTATAATTATTATTATTATAATTATTATTATTATTATTATTATTATTATTATTATTATTATTATTGTGCTGTGAGTGTTTCTACTACGTTTAAATGGGGGTTTTGTTGCGTTGTTGTTTGGCAGTTGATGTGTTGTGTAACATTGTATACTCACAGTCATACTAAACACGACCAGTCCCAGGTGTCTCTCTGCTGGAATGTGGAAGTTTGAGTCGCTCCTCACCAGAGACTCGAACAGTTTGGCCATTTCGATCCCCTACACGGAGAAAACAACACCAAAATAACACAACACCACAATAACACTACACTAAACACAACAAAACACTAATGGAGTAATGTGTTATTAAGTGTGTAATTGTGTATAAGTGTGTAAGATGCTATGGAGCATTGGAAGTATTGGAATATGAATTTGGGATATTTGTATAATATACGTCACAGTAAATGAAATAGTTCCCAGGGAAGAGTAGACGCTTTCAGAGTGGCTGAACTCCGCGTTCCTGGAACCGTAACCACTAAACTATAGTTAATGTCTTCTACTACTCTTATTAAGTAGTTAATTTAGTATGTTAGCTGCTAACGATTGCCAGCAAGCTAATCTTAACATAGCTTAACTAGCGAGATTATTACATACATTGTTACGCTGGGCATCGAGTGTTTAACATCATTGTTGGAAACTAGGTATTTGAGAATATTTTTAAAATTAGTTTGTTTGACCGCTCTGAAAGCATCGCATGCTTCAGCTTTGACCCAATTTACATAAAATTAAATGTATGTATGATTTCTTTTATTATATATCAAAACCATAAGCTGTAATTTTGAATGATATGTTTGTATCTTACCCCTCGCTTTTCCAGAACAAAGAAACAAAACACTAGATAAAAGATAAACTGTATTGAATACACTACAGAAAAAAAAATTTACTGTGACATGTATATAAAAATATAAAATATCCTAAATTTATATTGAAATACTTTTGTCAGATTCCAAGCTCCAGAAGATGGCACCGATTAGAAAATGTGCACCACCTGCTGGACACATACTGAACTGCGTTACATTGTTTTGATCCAATTGGCTAATTATTTTATACATTATTTCACTGTCTTATCCCAAAACTAATTGGGTAAAAGTGATGATGATGATGATGATGAACATCTTACGTGTCGAATGTGAGCCTGAAGGTTCTTCAGGCCAAAGGAGCGAAGAACAAACCACAACTTTAATGAGCGGAAACGACGACTCAGAGGAATCTGCCAGTGCTGGAAAGAGGGAGAGAGAGAGAGAGTGATGGAATAGTGTTTGGAATCATAATGTATTTAATATGAAAATGTGTGTGTACATGTATGTGTGTGTGTCTACCATAAAGTCTGTAGCTCCGGAGTTGTCATGTCTCAGGTAAAGAGGATCAACACTGAACGTCTGCTGGAGTTTAAGCTTATCTTTCACCCTACAGGAACAAACGCACACACAATTAAACGACATAAACACTAATGTATGAGTGTGTTAGTGTGTTTGTGATGTAAGGTGTGTATTCAGGTGTATTTTGTGCTTCAGGTGTGTGTACAGGTGTGTATTGATTTATCGGGTGTGTGTGTACAGGTGTGTATTGATTTATCAGGTGTGTGTACAGGTGTGTATTGATTTATCAGGTGTGTGTACAGGTGTGTATTGATTTATCAGGTGTGTGTGTACAGGTGTGTATTGATTTATCAGGTGTATGTACAGGTATGTATTGATTTATCAGGTGTGTGTACAGGTGTGTATTGATTTATCAGGTGTGTGTACAGGTGGGTATTGATTTATCAGGTGTGTGTGTGCAGGTGTGTATTGATTTATCAGGTGTGTGTACAGGTGTGTATTGATTTATCAGGTGTGTGTACAGGTGTGTATTGATTTATCAGGTGTGTGTACAGGTGTGTATTGATTTATCAGGTGTGTATGTACCGGTGTGTATTGATTCATCAGGTGTGTGTACAGGTGTGTATTGATTTATCAGGTGTGTGTGTACAGGTGTGAATTGATTTATCAGGTGTGTGTACAGGTGTGTATTGATTTATCAGGTGTGTGTACAGGTGTGTATTGATTTATCAGGTGTGTGTGTACAGGTATGTATTGATTTATCAGGTGTGTATGTACAGGTGTGTATTGATTCATCAGGTGTGTGTACAGGTGTGTATTGATTTATCGGGTGTGTGTGTACAGGTGTGAATTGATTTATCAGGTGTGTGTACAGGTGTGTATTGATTTATCAGGTGTGTGTACAGGTGTGTATTGATTTATCAGGTGTGTGTACAGGTGTGTATTGATTTATCAGGTGTGTGTACAGGTGTGTATTGATTTATCAGGTGTGTGTGTGCAGGTGTGTATTGATTTATCAGGTGTGTGTACAGGTGTGTATTGATTTATCAGGTGTGTGTGTACAGGTGTGAATTGATTTATCAGGTGTGTGTACAGGTGTGTATTGATTTATCAGGTGTGTGTACAGGTGTGTATTGATTTATCAGGTGTGTGTGTACAGGTGTGTATTGATTTATCAGGTGTATGTACAGGTATGTATTGATTTATCAGGTGTGTGTACAGGTGTGTATTGATTTATCAGGTGTGTGTACAGGTGTGTATTGATTTATCAGGTGTGTGTACAGGTGTGTATTGATTTATCAGGTGTGTGTGTGCAGGTGTGTATTGATTTATCAGGTGTGTGTACAGGTGTGTATTGATTTATCAGGTGTGTGTACAGGTGTGTATTGATTTATCAGGTGTGTGTACAGGTGTGTATTGATTTATCAGGTGTGTGTGTACAGGTGTGTATTGATTTATCAGGTGTGTATGTACCGGTGTGTATTGATTTATCAGGTGTGTGTACAGGTGTGTATTGATTTATCAGGTGTGTATGTACAGGTGTGTATTGATTCATCAGGTGTGTGTACAGGTGTGTATTGATTTATCAGGTGTGTGTACAGGTGTGTATTGATTTATCAGGTGTGTGTGTGCAGGTGTGGTGAATTTTAGACATGCATACAAGTGTGTAATGAGCTTCAAGAGTACATGTATCTGTATGGGTGTGTATATAGCTGTGCAGGAGTGTAGTGATCCTCAGGTGTTTGTACAGGTGTGCAGTGAGGTGTGTGTGTGTGTGTGTGTGTGTGAGAGAGAGAGAGCAGTTGTGTAGTGATTCTCAGAAATGTCTGTTTTAGAAAAAGATGTTTTTAGCTTTGTGCTAACATAACACTGAATATCCCATAGGAAGGCTAGTGGAAATTAGCATTATAGTAAGCAAGAAGGTGCTTACTGAACTATGGCAACACTATGGCAACACTAATGGGACAAACACTAAATTAGACTGCACCAGTAGGGGGCACTAATGCTAATCCGTTCCCTCTCTCACCAGAACGCTGTGCAGTCGAAGTGCACCATCATCCATTTAGACGGGTTGAAGACGAACGAGTCTGCGTATTCCGTCCCAGACAGGAAGTTGCGTAATTCAGGACAGAGGAAGGCGGAGCCTGCGTACGCTGCATCAACATGGAGCCACAGACCTTCACGAGCACCTGACACACACACACACACACACATACACACACACACACACACACTGTGTTGGCAATTTGGAGTATAATTTAACATAAATATATAGGTAACAAATCAGAGTACATAGCAGCACACACACGTGCACACACACGCACAGTAAAACGGCTAAACTTACAGATGGGTCCTAGCTCCTCCAGACAGTCAAAGGAACACACACCTGTAGAACCTAGTGTAGCACACAGCTACGCACACACACACACACACACACACACACACACACACACTATATTACTTCACTTAACTAGCCAGCACTGTATAATGTACATAATGTTATGTAGCTAGTCATACATTGTGTAATATAAGTTATGGTAGCTAGCTAGGAGTACACTGTATTATGTGTATTTTATGCTAGCTACCATGTGTTTGTGTGAGTTAGCTAGCTGTGAGCTTTCAGTGTGCTGTGCAATGTGCATGATGTTAACTAGTTAGCACCACTATGTGTCATTTACACAATGCTAGTTAGCTCCCTACACATACTCTATGTAATACACGTTTTATTTTTTGGGGAGTTTGCCAGCGTTGAGCTACGCAGTTACCATGACAGGCACTAAGCCCCGCCTCCTGTCCTCTTGAATGGCTCTCTGCAGGGTTTCTCCACGCAGCGAAAACTTTTCATCCGTCTCCAGAAACCTGATCTTCACCAGAGAGATCAACCCGGCCTTCTCCACTGAGGAGTGAGCCTTCACACACACACACACACACACACACACACACACTTATTTGAAGTGATTTTAACCTTTAATTATGCGCATATTAATGAGGATGATTTGGAGTGTGTGTGGTGTGAGTACCTGGTCTGAGGCGTAGGCGATGAGTGTGGAGTTCAGCGTGGACTCGTCCGTGTCGGTGTGTGTGTCAATGAAGGCATCGGTGTGTGTGTCGGTGTGTGTGTCTGTGGGCGAGTTTCTGCTCTTCATCTGCAGGATTTTGTCTTTACGGGAAGCGAGCAGGGCAACCAGTGTGCACTCACTCACTGTACTCTAACACACACACACACACACAGTACACTTAACACTGATACACTACTCAACACTGGTGTTTATTGTGATTAGTGTGTGTGTGTGTGTGTGTGTGTGTGTGTGTGTGTACCTGCAGTATTCCCCCTCCACGGCTCTCTGGATGATGGTGCAGGAAATGATCTGGCAACCCCAGTGCTTTACACAGCCAGTCCATCACACACATCTCCAACTCTGTACAAGCAGGACTCGATGCCTATAACACACACACACACACACACACACACACACACACACATTCTAAATTTCTTTGATTCATAAGTCAGTACACAGGAGAGATTCAGAGATAGTTATTAGACCAGGATGTGTGTACAGGTGTGTAGTGATACACACCTGTGTGTGTGTGTGTGTGTGTGTGTGTATATGTGTGTGTGTGTGTGTGTACAGGTGTGTGTGTGTGTTACCCAGGTGAAGCCGAGGCAGTTGATGGCGTCGGCCAGCATGTCTCCCAGCAGTGATGGCCATGAGGTCAGAGCAGGAAAATATGCATGCATGTGGGGACTCTGCCAGTGAACAACCTACACACACACACACACACACACACCTGTGAACATCTTGCTGAACGGAGAAAATGGAGAGTGAATCAGTTGACTGAGAGTGTATGGAGGGGTGAGTGAGGGATGAGAGGGATGAGTGAGTGAGGGGTGAGTGAGTGAGTGAGTGATGAGTGAGTGAGTGAGGGGTGAGTAAGGGATGAGTGAGTGAGTGATGAGTAAGTGAGGGATGAGTGAGTGATGGTTGATGAGTGAGTGAGTGAGGGGTGAGTGAGTGAGGGGTGAGTGAGTGAGGGATGAGTGAGTGAGTGAGTGATGAGTGAGTGAAGGGTGAGTGAAGAGTGAGTGATGAATGAGTGAGTGAGGGATGACTGAGTGAATGAGGGGTGAGTGAGTGAGTGATGAGTGCACTGACCCCGGGCATGATGATGTTCTCCACATCCTGCATGATGGCGTCCCATGGCTCCGGCTCATGAGGAGCTTTATCAGGAAGCTGAGACTTCATGAAGCCGGGTTGAACATCCGGGAGGACACGCCTCTGTCTGATCTCCGTCAGGTACTGACAGATATAATCCACCATCTCCTTCCCTAACACACACACACACACACACACACACACACACACACACACCGGTCTCTCTAGATTAGCATCGTGCATGTCTTTAGTCATCACACACACACACACCTGTAAAGAACATCTGGAATAGCTTCAATATTATGATGGACAGAGATGTGAATAAACAACAGTTTAACAGAATCCTCTCTGCAACAGAACTGAACCAGTTTTATAGTAGATTTCACACAAATGACCATAA
>NC_071258.1:36056161-36076161 GCF_023375685.1 Ictalurus furcatus | reverse complement strand
CAGTGTTAGAGGGTGAGATGAGGTGTGTGTGTGTGTGTGTGTGTGTGTGTACCTGTAGGTTTAGCAGTGTTAGAGGGTGAGATGAGGTAGGTGTGTGTGTGTGTGTGTGTGTGTGTGTACCTGCAGGTTTAGCAGTGTTAGAGGGTGAGATGAGGTAGGTGTGTGTGTGTGTGTGTGTGTGTGTGTGTGTGTGTGTGTACCTGCAGATTTAACAATGTTAGAGGGTGAGATGAGGTGTGTGTGTGTGTGTGTACCTGCAGGTTTAGCAGTGTTAGAGGGTGAGATGAGGTGTGTGTGTCTGTGTGTGTGTGTGTGTGTGTGTACCTGCAGGTTTAGCAGTGTTCGAGGGTGAGATGAGGTGTGTGTGTGTGTGTGTGTGTGTGTACCTGCAGATTTAGCAGTGTTAGAGGGTGAGATGAGGTGTGTGTGTGTGTGTGTACCTGCAGGTTTAGCAGTGTTCGAGGGTGAGATGAGGTGTGTGTGTGTGTGTGTGTGTGTGTGTGTGTGTACCTGCAGGTTTAGCAGTGTTAGAGGGTGAGATGAGGTGTGTGTGTGTGTGTGTGTGTGTGTGTGTGTACCTGCAGGTTTAGCAGTGTTAGAGGGTGAGATGAGGTGTGTGTGTGTGTGTGTACCTGCAGGTTTAGCAGTGTTAGAGGGTGAGATGAGGTGTGTGTGTCTGTGTGTGTGTGTGTGTGTGTACCTGCAGGTTTAGCAGTGTTCGAGGGTGAGATGAGGTGTGTGTGTGTGTGTGTGTGTGTGTGTGTGTACCTGCAGGTTTAGCAGTGTTAGAGGGTGAGATGAGGTGTGTGTGTGTGTGTGTACCTGCAGGTTTAGCAGTGTTAGAGGGTGAGATGAGGTGTGTGTGTCTGTGTGTGTGTGTGTGTGTGTACCTGCAGGTTTAGCAGTGTTCGAGGGTGAGATGAGGTGTGTGTGTGTGTGTGTGTGTGTGTGTGTGTGTACCTGTAGGTTTAGCAGTGTTAGAGGGTGAGATGAGGTGTGTGTGTGTGTGTGTGTGTGTGTGTGTGTGTGTGTGTGTACCTGCAGGTTTAGCTGTGTTCGAGGGTGAGATGAGGCCGGTCAGGTTGACCACGCCCCCCGGGCCAATGATGAACTGAGGAGATGCAGTGTGGATGGTCAGCATGTCGGGACTCTCGGGGTTTGTGTTGATTTGGTTCTGCATCGCCACCTGCATCACATCACCACTAATAACGACATCTGATCGTTCACACTGTTACACACCACAACACTTCCTACAGAAACTACAGTGACTCCACAGCTCATGCAATGCCCTGGTGTTGCTTGGTGTTTAATACGTCATTCTAGGTGGTTGCTAGGTTTTTGCAATGGTATCTCAGGTGGTTGCTATGGGGTTGGAATGCTGTCTGTGATTATGGTATCTAAGTCACTTACTAGGAGTTGCTAGGTGGTTACTATGGGGTAACTAGGTGATTGCTATGGTATCTCAGGTGGTTACTATGGGGTAACTAGGTGATTGCTATGGTATCTCAGGTGGTTACTATGGGGTTGCTAGGTGGTTGCGATGGTACCTTGGGCAGTTACCAGGGTGTTGCTAGGCAGTTGCTGTGGTATCGTTGTGGTGTTAAGGTGATTGTGTAACTTAAGCATTGTCTTCTGTTAAGTATAAGTGTTACTATGTGCTTGCTATGTTATCCCAGGAGGTTGCTAGATGTTTATTATTGTATCCCAGGAGGCTGCTAGGTGGTTACTATGGTATCGCAGGCAGTGGTTGATAGGTGATCGTACTAGTATCTGAGGTCACAATGGGGTTACTACCTGGTTGTAATGGTATCTCAAATGGTTACTAGGTGGGGTTGCTAAGCAGTTGTTATGGCATATGAGGTGGTTACTATGCAATAGTTGCTAGGTGCTTGCAATAGTATTTCAAGTGGTTATTATGGGGTTGCTTCATGTTTGTAATGGTATTTGTGGTTACTATGGGGTTGCTAGGTGGTTGTAATGGTATCTTTGGGGAGGAGGTTATTAGGTGGTTGTGATGGTATTTCAGGCATGTGTGTGTGTGTTAGTTTGACACCTGCAGGATTTCCGCCAGGTCCTCATTGTTGTTGTCGAGCGCGATATCGAGCGCCGTTTTGCCGAATTTACTCTGAGCGTGAACGTCAGCGCCAAACCTCAGCAGCAGCGCCACCACGTCACCGTGTCCATGTTCAACCGCCCAGTGCAGAGCCGTCATCTTCAACATGTCCTTAGCATTCACGTCAGCACCGTGCTACACACACACACACACACACACACACACACACACACACACACACAATGCAGTCACTGTTCATCAGTCAGTGAGGATGAAAGCACAAGAAGTGGTTCATTCTGTTTACTCTGTAATGGCGCAATTGCTGCTCTCTAAAACAGACAAATACATGAGTGCATGAACATCAAAGCTTCTCTGATGTCGTATGATGCACCTATACACTTTAATACACACATGCGCACACACACGCACACACACACATGCAAAAATTTAAAACCTGATATGATACGCTGTCGTAAAACTACGTTAACAATGTTCAACAGAATTAAAGGTGCAATTCCTGTTTGACCGTCTGAGTCCATAAACCTCAGATGATGTGTGTGTGTGTGTGTGTGTGTGTGAGGTCAAGGTTTACATAAAACTCTGCTCACAAAAGTAACAAGCTCATTAAAGGCGTTATTAAGATGATATCACTCATCTCCAACCAACCCCTTTAAACCTGTAAGCCCCTCCCCCTTTACCTGCAACAGGACCTCTACGATGGAGGCGTGGCCTTCCGAAGCAGCCATGTGCAGAGGTGTTCGGTCCACTTTGGTGCGAGCGTCTCGGCTGACGCCGGCGCGCAGCAGCACTTCGGTGGTTGAATAGTGACCGTACTGAGCTGAGAGGTGGAGTGGCGATGTGCCCAGCTGCACACAAACATATGCGCACACACACACACACACACATCACTAACGGCCAAATATCACTAAAAATAATTAGCTAAATATCAACAGAATATGTAAAGTGACTGTAGCTTAAGTAATTCTCTGGTGTTACTATGGGCTTGCAATGGTATCCCAAGCGGTTACTAGGGGGTTGCTAAGTGGTTGCAATAGTGTCTAGGTGGTTAATAGTGGGTTGCTAGGTGGTTACAATGGCAGTTATTAGTGCTTCTTGTAAACTATCTCACGAGTGTATCAGTATCAGAATCTTATTTAACAGAAGCTCAAACCTGTCAGAATAACCATTCAGTGTTACCATGACAACCACAATCATTTCCTCATTAACGTTCGCAGTGTTGGCTAGCCAGCACAGCACACTGGCTCTGTGGCTTCAAGATAGCAGGTTGTCATCTTCTAATCTCGTATATGTGATTGGTCCAAAGCTGTAGAATTTACTTAGCGACATCACAAACAGAGCCCACATGAAGCCCCGCCCCCGAATCAGTTTTTATACAGAAGTACGGCCACATCTATAGAATTTATACATCACGCTGTAGTGATGAGTTCAGGGAGCGTTTAACATCAGTTAAACAGTTACAGCTAGCTTGATGATGATGATGATGATGATGATGTCATCACTCACCCAGTCTGTGGTGAACGGAGCTCCGTTAGCCATGAGGATCCGAACCTCGTCATCCTGTCCAGAGCGAGCCGCCTCCAGCAACTTCTTCCCCAGATCCACCAGAGACATCTACACACACACACACACACAGTTACACCAGCGTCACGCACTGTGTTCCAAATCCAGTGTTTATGTTGTTGTACTTGGACTTGTGTTGAGTTGTACTTCCTGTTACACATGTGATGTGTGTTTGTGTGACTGTACAGGTCACATGACCATGTGTTTCTCTGTGATATAGGACAAATGCAACAGAAACAAAAAATAAATCAGGAATAAAGTGAAGCTAACACGTAAATCTGAAAGTATTTTCTTTTCATGATCAGGTCGAGTTTCACAGCTCCTGATATACAAATGAAAATATTTATCTAAACAAAATACACATATAATATCGACTTCTAGAAAATGTGGTCTTTAGTTTTCATTCCCTCTCTCAGCGCCTCATTAATTATGTCCACAGGTAAAGTAGGTTTTAGTTTAATCTACATGATGCAGATGTAGTGAACATTCAGCGTAGGACGTGAAGTTGATAGAGTAACGTGATGTTTCAGATTTCTCCCTTCCTGTGACAGAGGTAACGTTGATCTCTGTTTGCATCGTTAGCTGCTGTAATGAGAACAATGAAGTTTGGAAATGTGATGAGAAAGAGCTCATCTACACTCTTACATCTTCAGAATCCCATGGGATTAAACGCCATGCCATTATCAACCATTCACGAGCACTCTGCTTGCACATCTGACGAAGGACTTTTGCCTAAAACGTCACGTTTCTCTGGAAACATTGTTAACTACACTCAGCATTTACTACATTATGTCCAATCAACACCAAATTTGGCATACATCATCTTCAGACCAACCTGGACAAACTTTATCAAAAGAATGTTGATATTCCAAACGATTTGTCCGTAATTTGCCAACAAACATGTCAGGGAAGTAAGGCTGCATCTCAGCAACGACCTTGCACACTGACACAAATCTTGGTAGGCCTTAGCTGAGGACCGTACTATGCAATAAATTCTGTGACATTGCCACTTACTGGGCAAAACTTACAATAACATGCCAAAATGTTCCCATTTAAGTGCTGTTTTTAGTGAAACTACAAATCATTCTTGAATCCCTTTGCCAATCGTTATAGATCTGCTTTCCTGTGATTGTTTACACAACGATTGATTGTGCGTGCAGCTCACCAAGTCTGGGTGCTTGGCCCCCAAAAATGCTGCTTGCAGCTTTAATTATTATTGAAGTACTCTCCAGTTACTTCCTGTATTGTTCTTTTTATAGAATATCTTTAATGTGTGGATTTTAAATATATTTACACATTTTGAGACACATGCAGATAATAAAGCACTATTACACTATTAAATATGTTTTATTTTGATTTTATATACACTATATGGTTAAAAGTATGTGCACCCCTGACCGTCACACCCATTCCAGATTTATTTTCGTTTTGCTCTTGTAATAAACTCCTCCACTCTTCTGGGAAGGCTTTCCACTAGATTTTGGGGCATGGCTGTGGGGATTTGTGTTCATTCAGCTACAAGAGCATTAGTGAGGTTGAGGTCCTGCACTGATGTTGATGTGAGGAGACTCCAGTTCCAGGTCATCCCAAAGGAGTTCAGTGGGGTTGAGGTCAGGACTCTGCGCAGGACCCTCAAGTTCTTCCACCTTCTTCACACACCATGTCTTCTAACTTTGTGGCAACTCTGGTGTCCGTAGTTTTAGCCATACAGTGCATGTTCTTATAAAATGAATACAGTTTGGATTTCAGTGACACATTCTGAGGAAATATATGAAATATATGTTTACTTTTCGGTCGATACGGATCCCTTACAAGCTCCAAGGGGAAACAAAAGAAATCAATTAACTTGTCACTGAAGCAGTATCCCAAACAATAAAATTAAACATTTATTTTTAGTTTAGCTGATTTAGTTGATCTACTTTCCTATACCCAGGGCAAATACGAACCTGAACACAGCCACAATTTTATAAACTTGACAACTCAAAATAAAGCAAGCCATCGTTCGCACGTTACAACTTTGTGACGTCAATTAGTATCTCATGCATATTAAATATAATCTATAGAAGGCCGGTGGTGGTTTGGCGGTTAAGGCTCTGGGTTACTGATCAGAAGGTCAGGGGTTCAGGCCCCAGAACTGCCAGGCTGCCAGTGTTGGGCCCTTGAGCAAGGCCCTTAACCCTCTCTGCTCCAGGGGGTGCTCTATCATGGCTGACCCTGCGCTCTGACCCCAACTTCCTGACATGCTGGGGTATATGAAGAAAATAATTTCACTGTGCTGTAATGTATATATGATCAATAACAACTATATCATATATTTAAAAACAGTGATGCTATAAAAAAAAACATACTTTTATAATCAATTACTTTTTGAGTGACCGATTTAATAACACTTTTAGGATTATTTGTGCTAAAAATTGAGACTTTAAAAAAATATAATTTTCCAAATTACATCCACCTGCTTAAACTGTACAATCATTATTCAAGTTATCTATAAAACTGGAAGTGTTTTTTTTTCTTTAATACAAAACAAATTAAGCAAAAAAAAAGAGCACGAGTACAGTAAATCGTGTGCACGCGCGTTACAAATTCCGTGACGTATTTACAATCTCGCGCGCATACTAAAAACACAATATCATCCTGCAATTGGTTTCTTGAGTAATAAATACATCATGTTATGCTAGCTTATCTAGCAAAGTCGTTTAGCCATCCTGTTCAAGCAGAACCCAGGCTTCGATTTTCTCCATGTACCATTTTATAATTAAAAACAAACACTCGGTCAATTTGAAAGAATACTGTGAATACAAATAAAAATCGACCCCGCTGTCTGTCAACAACTTTGAACCTGTTAGCATGTTGCTAACTCATTAGAGCTAACGCTTAAGCTAAACCTAGGCCTCCATTTTCTGTTCCCACAATCCCCGCCATTTATCAAAAGCAACTACTAAAATATTTCAATAAAAAATTTGAACAAAGGAAGGTTATAAACATCTGTTTATACGAGTTTATACTCGGACGGAACGTGTGAAGTTAAAGTAATGAACAGGAAATCGGTTAGAAATCGTGGCAGGTTTCCGGGGGAAGTGGAAATATTTTTTACACCAAACACAACATCAACTTCCACATCCGGTGGAGCGCGAGCTCCAAAAAAAAAAAAAAACATCCACACTGACCTGGAAAAAGATTCACAACTTTTATATCACGTTTTCTCCCCGAAACCTCCGACGAGTTTAGAATTCTGTGTGTTTTTTGTTTTGTTTTACGATGAAAAGCGCGAGCTGAAAATAACACTCATACGATTCCTGCTCACTCCGCGCACTACTTTCTTCCCCCCCAGCCGCGCGGATGTACACACAGCTCCAGTTCCCTGCTCTTTTTAGCGTTTTAGCTGCGTTTATCTACACTTCCTCGAGTTGTGATTGAAGTTCTGACTGAAATGTGTACATGTAGAATATGTTACAAAAAACACAAACTCTTTTAAAAATATTATTACAGTTCAAATACACTCGCAAAGTGAAGAAAACAAAAGTCCTGCGCGGAGTGATACGTGGTGTAATGGCGGACAGTGCTGCCAAATCTTGTTATTTTCTGTTTATTATTATTTTTTAAATCATTTTTGTGACAGTCGACTTGAAACTATACTGAGCATTTATTTTGTTTTATGCTAAAAACTTTGTGGATTGAGTTGCAAACATATGAAAAAGAATCGTAATAATAATATTGGCTTTGAAGAAATAGGTGTTAAACTTCACGAACAAAACAAAAATTGTCATTTGTAATTAACAATTATTATACTGCCACGTTATGATCTACACAAAATGAAACGGTCTGGCAACAATCCTAGATGGAAATCTAGCTAAAGCTACGTAATGAAATTTTTTATTTTGTGAGAAGTACTCCAAATGATGCTCCTAATGATGATATATTCTTTGTGGTTGTTAACTATTATTATTATTATTATTATTATTATTATTATTATTGAGGCTTATTGAGATTTAATAATAATAAATGTGTAAAGATTATGCCTAATATCTAAAGTTTTTTACCCGTTGCTTATTGCCTTTTCATTTCAACCACAGTTTGATTTGTAAATAGTTATAGCTACTAAAGGGGTTTAACGAGATGGTTAGCTGATTGGCTTGTGTCTTTTGGTTTGACGGAAAGACCAGCCAAACATCTTTCGTTTCAGCAAAATGACCAGGTGAACAGCTTTCACCTCGATCAAACCATCAGTCAAATTTATTTTTAGATAACCGTGCATGAAACGTAAACCTTGTGACTTTCCTTGTGATTCAGAGTAATCTGTTATGTGAAAAAGAAAATAAAGCTTTCCAGGTCTACAGTTCTAGTTTATTCTTATGCTGTTGTTATAGTGATTTTAACAAGTTGTGTAGTACATTGAGATGTGTCTGTATTGTTATTTCTGTTTAATCTTATAGTCATTCATTAGACCAGATCAGAATATTGACAGTTCTTGTTGATTTAGATGTGCATTACTTGTGAAATTCAGAAATGTATAATGTCTGTAATAAAATCAATTTTGTGAAAATTGAAATTTGTGAAAAAACTAGTCTCGGCTGGTTTTATCATGCTCTAGCACTGTTTTAGAGTTGAGTCTGGACCTTTCCAATATGGCCGACAGGTTGACGTTTTGCTTTTGCTACCGCTATCGGCACGTGACTATGAACAAATTAGCCAATCACAGTGCTCGAGGGTGGGATTTGTTAGGGGTAAAAAAAAAAAAAACCCACAACAACAACTAGTTCCGGGAATCAGCTGTAGCAGTTAGCACCTCTGTCTCTCTCAGCTAGTGTGTATTTACAGTTATTAATGATTAGCTAGAAATAGGAAAGTTCGCATGTTGTTTATTGATTAGCTGAGTGGATTGCAAAATTATTACCACAGCAAAGGTTGTTTCTGAGTTAGCTTAGCGTGCTAGCGTGCTAATGCTAGGCTCTGGAGTGCTGTGTTTACACGGATAGTTTGGCTACTTCCTGATTATTTACTTTAAAGAAACGTTGTGACACTTCTGAAGGAATGAGGAAAAAAACAGAATTAACACTTATTTACATTCTGTATGTGCAATGAGCCACTGTTGTTTGTTTATTTATTTATTTATTTATTTATTTATTTATTTATTTATGAGCTGTTCTGTAGGAGACTGAAGCATTAGCTAATGACAGATATTCAGATTTGTTTACAAACAAGACGCCTGGAATTTTCTGTCAACTTTGTGATAGAATAGTGTGTTGTTAGAAATACGAAGCTGTGATGGTTTTATCAGTATTTGATGGTCTAACTGTGAGTCTTGTTTCCCTACAGTTGGTGAGAATGTGAGGAAATCGAATGATTATTATTGCTGTGAGTTGAGATATAAACCACGAGCCTGAAGATGCCTGGAGTGGCTACAGGAGTGAAGGAGCTTTACCTCTGCACCTCACTGGGAGAGCTGAACAAAAAGGCTGAGATCAAGTTGGATAAAGCCAGCACCAAGCAGTAAGACTGAATCATCTGTTTTCTAAGATAAAACACTGTTTATTCTTGTGCTTTTGCTGATTAATGTATTACTAATGTACTAATGTACTGTTTGAGTCGGATTAGTTTCTCGGTGCTTTGATTTTGATAAAATGATAAACCAACTCCTTTCATTTTGACCAAATGATCAGCCGAACAGCTTCCATTTTGACCAAATGATCACCCAACTGTTTTGATTTTGACCAAATGATCAGCCGAACAGCTTCCATTTTGACCAAATGATCACCCAACAGCTTCCATTTTGACCAAATGATCACCCAACTGTTTTCATTTTGACCAAATGATCACCCAACTGTTTTGATTTTGACCAAATGATTACCTGAACAGCTTTGATTTTTTTACCAAATGATCAGCTAACTGCTTTGTGGTGGACACACAAGTTGTGTGTGATTAGGAGGTCACATGACCATAACATGTCTGTAGTCTTTACCTGCACTAGAAACCCAATAACTAACCCAAAACCTGTGTCGCTTTTCTGACACACCCTTTTTTTTTTTTTTTTTTTTTTTTTTTTTTTTTTTTTTTTAAACCTTATCTATATATAATTGTTCTTCATTTTAAACTTTTGGTTTTGTTGGGAAACGAGAGAGAGAGCGAGCGCTTCCTGGAGCGTTTTTATACCCGTGAAAAAGCAACAAACCTTTTTTCCCACAGGACATAACACAATCTGTCCAGGTGTGTACACGCTCATTCTGTTGAAAAGAAATGTACTGACATTACAGATTTGGAGTAAAATTACAGAGATACTCTGATAATAATTACATTACACACCTCCACACGGAAAACTAATCCCTTCAGAGTAGGGTGTACGGTCTCTGAGAGCTCGAGACAAGAACAGTCAGGTGGGATTTATTCACATTACTGTAAAACATAACGTTATTGATGTTAAATTTCTGTTTCATTATTCACTGTGTGTGTGTGTGTGTGTGTGTGTGTGTTTCAGCTATGTCCAGAGTGCGTGTAAGCTCTTTAAAGCGGCAGAGGAATGCCGTCTGGACAGAGATGAGGAAAAAGCCTATGTCCTCTACATGAAGTACCTGACCGTCTACGACCTCATTAAGAAGAGGCCGGACTTCAAACAGCAACAGGTGTGAAAGAAATCTCGCCAAGGGTAGAAGCTGTAAAGAATGAGGAATTATTTACACGAAGTGTGTAGAGAAGATCTGTTTCTAACAGTTTGATGTCCTAGTTTTTAATGGTGTGAGTTCGGAAGTGGAGAGTGAAAGTGATTTTGTATACGATATTTTCTACCATAGCTGCCAGTGTGTAAATCAGTGTAATAACTTCATTATTGTATTAGCAGAAGCTAATTTCTGTTATTTATAGCGTTTACTTGTTACTGAAGGACGCTGTAGTTACTGCTGGTATTTTCCATCGCGTCCCAGGAGTAACTGCTGTGTACTTTAGTCCTAGATTAATATTTTACACGATGTACAGTACTGTACGGACGTCTCAGCCACTATAAATATAAAACTCCATAACAAAGTGTATACAGAGAATAGAGAGAATTCAGCACAGTACTGGAGAGTAAATCCTGATCTTGAATGCACTTCCTGTGTCCTGTTGTAGTGTTTACATTTTATTTTTATTTACGTTGCAGGATTTCTTCATGTCCATGCTCGGGCCATCCAGCTTTAAGAGGGCCATCGAGGAGGCGGAGAAACTCTCTGAGAGTCTGAAGTTCAGGTACAGGTTACTCCACTCACCTGTGCCTGCTGTACCCAATACTCACCACCTACACCCTACACCCTAATTCAGATCAGCAGTCTGACTTGGTTCACTATAAAGACATGTTTTCTTCAAGTGCTAGTGTTCATCATGGGTATACCGTGCCAGCTGGGTAATGTTGTTTAGACACTAACCCACTGTGGTGCATTGTGGGATTTCATCATGTTCTCTACTACATTTTTAGATTCCTTAAATAGTGCACTATGTAGTGGATAGGGTGTGGTTTAGACATGGCGTCTCTTTGACACCACTGATCCCTGAATCTAAACCCTAGCCTAGTACTCCTCACCTGTCCCCTCTCCTGTCTCCTCTCCTGTCCCCTCTCCTGTCCCCTCACCTGCCTATCCCCTCACCTGTCCCCTCACCTGCCTGTCCCCTCACCTGTACTCTCTCCTGTCCCCTCACCTGCCTGTCCCCTCACCTGTACTCTCTCCTGTCCCCTCACCTGCCTGTCCCTCACCTGTCCCCTCACCTGCCTGCACCCTCACCTGCACTCTTACCTGTCCCCTCACCTCTCCCCCTCACCTCTTCTCTTACCTGTCCTCTCTCAGGTATGAAGAGGAGGAGGTACGGAAGAAGCTGGAGGAACGAGAGAAGAGAGAGGAAAAGGAGAGACGAGAGCAGAAAGCAGAAAAGGACAAAGGACGAGCGTCGCCCAAAACGCCAGAGAACAGAAAGGACAGCAAAAAGGTACAAAAAGTCAAAGGTCAACATTAATATGAGCAGTAATGAATCAGGCAGGGCGTGGCTTACACGCTGTTCATATCCACTCTGTCCCCATCGCACAGGCTAAAGAACAGAACGAGCTGAAGACTGTAAACTCACCAGGTCAGAAGTGTGTGTGTGTGTGTGTGTGTGTGTGTGTGTGTGTGTGTGTGTGTGTGTGTGTGTTTAAGGCAAAGCTCTTTATATGCATAACTGCTCTCTCTCTCTCTCTAGCGCCCCTGAGTGGAGGGATTAGTGCTCAGCAGTTGTACACTATGATGAAGGACCCTAACCTGACTGTGTTAGTGATGGACACTCGAAAACAAGCGGACTTTGAGGAGTCACACATGGCGGTGCCCAATCAAAAGTGCATCAGTGTTCCTGAGGAGGCCGTCAGTCCCGGGTGCTTACTCTCTCTCTCTCTCTCTCTCTCACACACACACACATACACACACACACACACACACACACACACACACACACACATATTACTGCCATTACAGCTAGATATCTGGCAAGTTCATATCTCTAATAAATTATTAATGTCAATATTAAAAATGACATTAGAGAACCTAATCCAGCTTGCACAGGGTTTAAGATTGACTAGAGGCTTACAGATTTACATATTTACATATTCATATCTTTATTACCCTAACAACTTACATATTCACGGTCCATGTTCTATCTAACTACATAACTCATCTGCTAACGCTAAGGCTAGGTGTCAGTTTACATATTCAAACTGCATGTTGCAGCTAGCTAACATGTTCTTCACTGTGTGTGTGTGTGTGTGTGTGTGTGTGTGTGTGTGTGTGTGTAGGATCACAGTGAATCAGATCCTGATGAAGCTGCCATCAGAGTCTCTGCCTCAGTGGGAGCAGCGTGCCTTTGCTGATTATATCGTCCTGCTCGACTGGTTCAGCTCCTTAACGGACCTGAAACTGGGCACGACTTTACAGAGCCTGAAGGATGCGCTATACAAGGTAATAATAATAATAATAATAATAATAAGAGGAAGAAGAAGATAAAGAAAAGCAACTTTATGTAGTGCCTAAAAAGTTTCATGTCTGACTCTCACTCTGTGTGTGTGTGTGTGTGTGTGTGTGTGTCAGTGGGACAGTGTGACGATCCTGCGCACGGAGCCTCAGGTTCTAGAGGGAGGCTATGAAAACTGGCTTCTTTATTATCCAATGTTCACCAGCAACGCTAAGATCAGACCTCCACGCCAACACACACTCACCCTGGTACCAGAGTGTGAGTACACGCGCACACACACACACACACACACACACATATACACTTGATTAATACACACACATTTGATTCACCCAAACCTAATTCACATACACTCATCGTCCACTTTATTAGGAACACATGTACACCTGCTCATTCATGCAGTTATCTAATCAGCCAATCAGATGACAGCAGCACAATGGCTGAACTCGGGTCAAGCAGATACAGGTCGAGAGCTTCAGTTAATGTTCACATCAAACATCAGCATGAAGAAAAAGTCTGATCTCTAAATTGTAATTTTACTTTAAAGTAAATTTAAAGTGTAACCCATGGCATGGCTGTTGGAGCCAGATGGGCTGGTATGAGTATTTCGGAAACTTCTGACCTGCTGGGATTTTCCTCACACAGCAGTCTCGAGAGTTTACACAGAATGGTGTAAACTTCAGCTTGCCATCTTCAAAATATGAACATGGGCATGAACACACTTTCGTTGATGATGTCATCGGGTATGTTATCTTCTTTAGTGAACTTCAGCTACCCGTGTCTGGAGGAGACTCCGCCCATACCTGCAAGTGTGTCTGTGACGGACGGTGTGGAAGACGTACAGACTAATGGCACTGTAGATGTGGACACAAACGGCAAAACCGCTGCCCCTGATATACACGCTCCCTCTCCAACCACACAGCCCACGCACACGCCCACACCAAGCGTGTCCAGTGTTCCAAGTCCAAAGCAGCCTGCAGTTACAGCAAAGATTATACCACAGGTACACACACACACACACACACACTCATGCATGTGTGTACCTTGCCCAACTTTATTGATGTACAATTTTTCTTGTGTTTGTGTTTGCTCCTAGTTCGATCGATCCACCAAGCCAGTGGTTAAACCCTCAGAAGGTGGAAAACCGACCCCTGAGGGTGGAGCCAAAGAGGGCGGGGCCAAAGAAGATATATCCAAAGAAGGTGAGGCTAAAGGCGGGCCCGTTTCCACAGTGACCAACGGCCCTGTGATTCCGGATCGTTCAGTCAAGCCAAACCTGGAGGAAAAGAAAGGGAAAGAGGAAGAGGAGAAACGACAGAGAGAAGAGGAGGAGAAGAAGAACGAAGAGGAGGAGAAGGAGAAGAGGAGGAAACTGGAGCGCCAGAAGGCAGAGGAAGAGGAGGAGAAAGCGGAGGGAGGAGATGAGAAAGGAAAGAGAGGAGTGAAGGATCAGGCGCTGGACGCTCAGCTCAAGAGCATGTCTCTGGATTCTCCTCTGCCCCACACTATTGTCTCAGATTTAAAGGTGTGTGCGCGTGTGTGTGTGTGTTGTTTGGCAGGGGCACTGATACACTCCACAGTGGTGTTGAGTGGTGTAGTGATGTACAGAAGTGTGGACTGATGGAGTAATCAGTGTATAATATTAATTAATTATTTCTGTGTGTGTGTGTGTGTGTGTGCAGCGGGAACCTCTGACCCGTGCTCGGAGTGAGGAAATAGGAAGAGTGGTGCCTGGTCTACCTGAGGGCTGGATGAAGGTACAGAATTCACACACATTCACCACCCAGACCTGATTCACCCAAGTTTGATTCACCTTCTTTTGGTTCATCCACATTTGATCCACATAGATCCATTTGGTTCATCCACATTTGATTCACCTACGTTTGATTTGGTTCATCCACATTTGATTCACCTACGTTTGATTTACGTAGTCGTAGTTGATTCACCTGTGTTCGATACACCTAGACCTGTTTCACCTACATTTGATTCACATTCACCTCTATTTGATTTGAACTGAATAAGTTGTTTGATTCATCTGGACCCATCTAAATAGCCTACATTTGATACGTTCATATATTTGCTTCACCTAAACCTAATATACCTACATTTGATTCACCTAGACCTGATTAAGCGTGTGTTTATCCGTGTGTGTTTTCAGTTCCTGGACACGGTCACCGGGACGTATCGGTATTATCACTCCCCCACCAATCGTGTGCACCTTTACCCCCCTGTCACGCCCCCTGCCACGCCTCCGGCCACTCCCTCTAAGCCCAAGCCCAGCGCTGGAACGACAGAGAAGGAGAAGGAAAAAGAGAAGGAGCAAGAGAGGGAGAGAGAGCGAGAACAGTCCAAACTGAAGCGCTCGTATTCCTCCCCTGATATCACCCAGGATCTGAACGCAGAGGCAGCCAGAAAACCCACACCTACACCCACAGTGAACAGAGAAACCAAGTGAGTGACATCATAGCTTCATATTTTATACCTCCACCCACCACCTACAGCCCTGCCCACACTGTATAACACTGTCAGTTCATTTGAAGTTTACATTTGTGTGTGTGTGTGTGTGTGTGTGTGTGTGTGTGTGTGTGTCGTCAGACCCGTGGCTGCCACTTCCTACGCTAAAGCTGAGCTCGCTCGTCCATCCGCCGCTAAGATCCGGACCATGAACCCAGTGTTTGGTGGATTGGGTCCGTGTCTAACAGGCCTCCGGAATTTAGGGAACACCTGCTACATGAACTCAATCCTGCAGTGTTTGAGTAACACCCCGTTCATGGCCGAATATTTCAACAGGAACCGCTACCAGGATGACATCAACAAGTATGCCAACATCTGTAGTGTTTAGGAAGTTGTACAGAGTACGCCGTCATGGTCATCTCATTTTCTTTTTTTTATCTAGATCTAACATCCTGGGCCATAAGGGCGAGGTGGCCGAGGAGTTTGGTGCGATTATGAAGGCTCTGTGGTCGGGTCAGTTTAAGTTCATCAGCCCACGAGACTTTAAAATCACCATCGGTAAAATTAACGACCAGTTCTCTGGCTACGAGCAGCAGGACTCTCAGGAACTTCTACTGTTCCTGATGGACGGCTTACATGAGGACCTCAACAAGGTAACAGCTGCTCAGGAACTTTAACATCTGCAAAAATGACTGTATATGTTTTGGGGAATTAACTGTATCTAACTGGCCATATAATCAGCAATGCATGCCCAATCAGCATGCCCAATAGGCAACACCCAGTCTCGGCTGTCCAATACGCAGTGCCCTATTCCAATGGCTGATCCCAACTACCGGATTATCAACACCCAGTTGTCAATGCCAAATCTTGACCATGCAATAGGCAGCACCTGATCCATACCACCTTGTTGTCAATGCCTAATAGGTAATGCTCTATCCCAATTACCCAATAGGCAGTGCTCGACAATTATCACCTGCTTAGAAGTGCTTGGTCTTGATTACCCAAGAGTCCATGTCCAATCTTAATTAGCCAGCAACCAGTGCATGATTTACCAATAGTCATTGTCTGATCTTGATTGACGATCACCCAGGAGGCAGTGGCCAGTCCCGCCTTCTTCACTAGTCATCGCTCGATCACGTCTACCCGTCTGTCATCAAACCTGGACTCCAGCTACCCAGTAAGCAGTGCCCGATCCCCAAGACCTAATAGGCGGTGCCAGAGCACGATTACCCAGTAGGCATTGTCCAATCTTGATTAAACTTGTAGCCAGTGCCTGATTTCGATTACCCAAAATCTCCATAACGATTACCTGATCATCAAAAACCAATTCTTAATACCCAATAGGCAATGTCCGATTCTGATTAACCAATAGACAGTGCCAGTATGCAGTGTCTAATCTCGATTAACCAAGTATCCAATTGTCTGTGCCCAAGCCCAACTTTCCTGCTAGGCATCGCTGGATCATCAACTACCTGAACATCCGATTCCGATTACCCAGTAGGCCATGTCCGATCCTGACTTCTTCAGTAATCATAGCTCGATCACAACTACCTGATCATCAACACCCAGTCCGATCTACTGAAATTGTCACCCCAGTCAGTGGCCCCCCCCCCTTCTTGTGTGTCCAATCATCAGCGTCCGGTTCAGTTACCGGTCTTTATGTACAAACTCCAGCACTAGCAGGACAACATGCTTTTCATGATGTCTGATCAATGAAAAGTATTATTGATCACATTTATTATGGATTTCTTCTTTTCTTTCCTTTCCTTTTCTTTTGGTTGTCATTGTGACGGCCTGTGTAGAGAGTAAGTACTCATGAGCCGTTTGTACGTGTGTGTGTGTGTTTTTCATCATTCTGCGTCGGTCCTGTCCGATTGCTCAGATTGTCACACACACATTGTTGTGTTGGTTTTTATTTTGAGTGTGTGTGTGTGTGTGTGTGTGTGTGTGTTTATGCATGGATATTAGGATTGTTTTCAAGGTGTGCAGTTTTAGTTTCATCGTGACATTTCTGTCAGTCATCTGAACAGCCACGCCCATTTTTAATGCATTGGCCTCGCCCATTATCATGCATCATGCTGATAAACAGTGTAACAGCGAGCACAGAGATTCCTGTTTTCGGGTGTGTGTGTGTGTGTGTGTGTGTGTGTGTGAGGTGCTTAGAGACCCAGCCTCACACAGTGTGGTTTTATGGTGTCCCCCCCCTCAGGCGGATAACCGTAAGCGATGGAAGGATGAGGCGTGTGATGCGATGGATGATGTCAGCGCGGCGGACTGGGCGTGGCAGAAGCATAAGCTGCTGAACGAATCGATCATCGTGTCTCTGTTCCAGGGTCAGTTCAAGTCCACGCTGCAGTGTCTGACATGCCACCATCGCTCTCGCACCTTCGAGACCTTCATGTACCTGTCACTGCCACTCGCATCATCCTATAAGTGCTCTCTGCAGGTACACACACACACACACACTCTGACTCATAAAGGTAGATATATGAGTATGGTCAGTATGGTCACTCAGACTTGTGTGTGTGTGTGTGTGTGTGTGTGTGTGTGTGTGTGTGTGTGTGTGTGTGTGTGTGTAGGAGTGTTTGAAGGTCTTCTCTAAGGAGGAGAAGTTGACGGACAATAATAAGGTGTTCTGCCCTCACTGTAAAGCTCAGAGGGAATTCACCAAGAAGCTGGAGATCTGGAAGGTTCCGCCCATCCTGCTTGTACACTTAAAGAGGTGAGTGTGTGTGTGTGTGTGTGTGTGTGTGTGAGAGTGTGTGTGTGTGTGTGTGGGCCTACACATATTAGAGCCCTAAATAAGGTATAAAATGCACACTAATTTTGTCACCACACCAGAAACATTGGTGTCTCACTGACGTGTGTGTGTAGGTTCTGGTATGAGGGCCGGTGGAAGCAGAAGCTCCAGACCTCAGTGGATTTCCCGCTGGAGAATTTGGACCTGTCCCAATACGTCATCGGGCCAAAAACCAGCCTAAAGAGATATAACCTGTACGCCGTGTCTGTGAGTATCAGCACCATCTCAGAGTGTGTGTGTGTGTGTGCGTGCGTGTGTGTGTGCACAAGTGCGCAGTTGCTGTTACTATAGCAGCACGTTCTGGAGAGTTTTATTCCTCTTGCACCACAGCAGTTTACTGACAGTAACGTTACCGAGAAACCGCAACGAAGTGTAAAACATTGTTACAGCTCTGACACTGGAGACTCCTTCCTTTAATGTGAAATAAACATCTCCTTACAGAAAACCTCAGTCTACGTGGCGCGTCCGCTGTACACGTCCCTGTTGCTATAGAAACTATAACGTATCAGAACGAGCACCTATTAATATTAATCTAAACCTGCGCTACTGTCAGAGCCGCTGTTCTAGAGAACTCATCACCACCTGACGACCTTTCTCTCTCTCTCTCTCTCTCCCTCTTTCTCTTCCTCTCCACCTCTCCCCCCCCCCCCCTTGCTGCCTCTCTCTGCCCCCTCCTCTCGCTGCCTTCCCCCCTCCCCCCGTAGAATCATTACGGGGGTCTGGACGGAGGTCACTACACGGCGTACTGTAGAAACGCGGCTCGACAGAACTGGTTTAAATTCGATGATCACGAGGTGTCAGAAATCTCCACCTCTTCAGTCAAGTCCTCTGCTGCCTACATCTTCTTCTACTCATCTCTCTGAAGCCACACCCACCCGGACCACCACCACGCCCGAGTCCTGACTGACCCGAGAGCCATCAGAGCTGATGTGGGTGGAGCTTAAAGGCCCAACTGAAGAAACTGATGGAGGGGGTTTTAGTGAGAATGTGAAAGATGTCAAAGTCCCTCTCTCTCTGTCTCTCTGTCTCTCTCTCTATATAGTGAAATCTGTTATTCCTGACTGTACTAGAAGGGGGCGGAGCTTTCTCCCTGCCCGCCATTGTTCTGCCTTTGGACACTAATGACGTTTGGGACACAGCCGAGCGCGGTTTGAGCTTCCGCTTTTGAGAATGACCTCGCGAGCTCATGGAGAAGTGTCTTGTCTTTTTTTTTTTTTTTTTGTGGAAATTTACCTTTAAAGTGACCAAGTCCTCCCCAAGAGTGAACGAGTCGCCTGTCTGTCTTTCATCGCACTGATCCAGTCTTTGTCATTTCCATACTTTGTCAGTGATCTTAATATTGGCCCGAGTCCCAAATGACCTCTCCATTTCCTGCTTCCTTGTATAGGTGCCCTACCTAGGGGATGTATTATTAACAATATTAACACTTATCCTTTGCACTACATGTACAACTGGGAGCCATTTTTAATTCTCTATTTATCTATTGACCCCTACACCCTTTGTAGTGCACTATATGTCCAGTAGGGGGAGATTTGAGATGCTATTCCCTAATTCAGACCTGCCAACCTTCACAAAAAGAATTAACATCAGAGGACAAGTTAGATACACTTTTCTGAGTATTTATTGATCAGACCCCGCCTATCCCCACCCCCCCCCCCTCCACCATATGAATCAGGAATGACTGACAGTTGCGTAGGTGTTTTGATCTCTGATGTTATCTGACCCCCCCCTGGAAGCTCCGCCCCCTCTCCTCTACATACTGCATTTTTACCTCCCCCCATCAACCCCCCCTTAAAAAACATTTTAATATGGGAATACGCATCATTCCTGTTCGGGATTGGCAGGTCTGCTAATATAAATAAACTAACCCCTGGGCCCTGTAGCGCCTCGGCGTATGTGTGTATAAAATATTAAAACAGTATGTGTATGTACGAGAAGAAGCCAATATCAGGATCGGTGCCTTATTAATCACTTTCATTCTTAATTATTCTGAGCCAGTAATCACAGTTCTGTTATTAATGTCATATCATATAGAGCTGAGCTCGTTAACTCGTTATCGCATCTGATCTCGTTACTTGTCTGTAAGTCCTTTCACTCTGTCTTTCTGCTCCATGTTTATAACCTAATGCAGTGATCTCACACACACACACA
>NC_071258.1:36036161-36051161 GCF_023375685.1 Ictalurus furcatus | reverse complement strand
AGTGAGAGAGAAAGAGTGAGAGAGTGAAAGAGAAAGCGAGAGAGTGAGAAAGAGTGAGAGAGAAAGCGAGAGAGAGTGAGAGAGAAAGCGAGAGTGAGAGAGAAAGAGTGAGAGAGAAAGCGAGAGAGAGTGAGAGAGAAAGAGTGAGAGAGAAAGAGAGAGAGTGAGAGAGAAAGAGTGAGAGAGAAAGCGAGAGAGAGTGAGAGAGAAAGAGTGAGAGAGTGAAAGAGAAAGCCAGAAAGAGTGAGAGAGAAAGCGAGAGAATGACAAAAGAAAAAAAATAAACAAAGTGAGACAGACGGAGACAGTGTGTGATATGTGTAAAGTGCAGTTTTGTGTGTGTGTGTGTGTGTGGTGTATGTGGTGTATAGAGTGCAGTACAGTGAGTGAGCCAGCAGGGGGTGACTTACAGTCCTTACGTGTACTGAGAGGGCTGTGACGGGCGGAGTAAAGGCCTACTGTGGCTGTAACTAACACACACACACACACACACACACACACACACACACACACGATGGTCAGACAGGTTATGGTGCAGCAGTGTGATAGCTAGCTTAAGTTATGATGTACAAACAGGTGTGTGTCATAAACTGTGTTTTGTCTCACCATTGGTGGTGTCGTCTACTGGACTTCTGCAAAACACAACCAGAGAAACATTACACACTGCATCTGTGTGTGTGTGTGTGTGTATGCGTGTATATATATATATGAATGAGTGAGTGAGTGTGTGCATGCACATGTGTGTGTGTGTGTGTGTGTGTGTGTGTGTGTGTGTGTACTCACACACTGCTGCTGGCCTGCACTGATTTTCCCTGAGCTCTTTCCTGCACAGGAAACACAAGAAGGAGGGCCCACACACACACACACACACACACACACACACACACACACACACCCCCATCAATACTGCTCCCAAACGGAACACAAAAGGATTGATATGCATCGTGTGTATTAAGTGTGTGTGTGTGTGTGTGTGTGTGTGAGATTACCAGTAGCAGCGCTGTTCGTGGGTCGTCGTGGAACTGAACATCCTCCGCTGACACTCGACTCTTGTCCCGCTTACTCAGACCTGACACACACACACACACGTTTATGTATTATTTACATGTTATGTAAACATAATTATTAGCAGCTAATTAATGATAAGAGAATCTTTCGGCTCTGCTAGTTTTTTTTAAAATAAAAATGGTGGTTAAAATTAACTTCAGAGAGCGAGAGCGAGTGAGTGAGTGAGTGAGTGAGTGAGTGAGTGTGTGAGTGTGTGAGTGTGTGAGTGTGTGTGTGTGTGTGTGTGTGTGTGTGCGCGTACTTGGCTGCAGGAATGCCGGATTTTTGTCGAGCTCTGTGAACCCAGCGTAAGAGTTCACCGTCCTCATATGACCCTCTCCCTGTAACACACACACACACAGGATGAAGGTCATGGTCATATGACTCTGATTCACTTTGTCCTGCATTGTGTGTGTGTGTGTGTGTGTGTGTGTGTGTCTGACCTTGCTGCTGTGACTGAGCTGCCTGCAGCCCACAGAGCTCTGCTTAGGGGATGACCTTTGACTTTCAGAGTTGTCCTTATGACCTTTCAGAGGAACAGGAATGTGTGAGAACAATGCCAATTGCACGTATGACCTCTTACACATCTACACACACACACACACACACACACACACTGCATTCTGATGACTGTGTGCTCTGGAAACAGTTAATCTAACACTCAAAATGTAACACCAGTGTGGACTTTACACCACTCCTAACCACACCAGCTGTCAATCAACACATACCTAGAGTATTATTACTATGTAGTGTGTGTGTGTGTGTGTGTGTGTGTGTGTGTGTGTGTGTGTGATTTCTTCTTACAGCTAGGGGTCCAAGCACTTGAGGCTTTTAATTTTACTTCTCAGTTAAGGCATTTTGTAGATTAAATTGTCCGTATTTTATTAAATATTTTTATTCAACTTGTTCAGTTAGTCTACCGGACACCTGCTGAAAGCTGATTGGTCAAGGAACTTTGCCTTGAACCATATAAATAACTGTTAAAAATGTAGTTTAAGTAGCATTTAATAGTTATTTATTCTATTTTAAAACCTCCTTCTAATTTCATTATCTTTCTGAGGTTTTATTTTCCTTCTGACATTTTGGTTAATGCTTAAAAAAAGAAAGAAAGAAAGAAAGAAAGTAGTAGAAGTAGTAGTAGTAATAATAGTAGTCCTTCCTGCAGAACCAAAAGTTCAGGGGGCGGAGCTGGATCTGATCCAACTGGTGTCCAAGAACACTAAGCCTACTACCTAACACAGGCAATGCTGTACAGCACATTAAACACACTCCACCCTCTGGACTTTGGGCTCAGTTCTGTACAGCATAGTACAGGTAGGAGGGGCTGGATCAGGTCCGACTCCACCCCATGTCTGATCTACAGCGAGGGGTACCTGATCAATAAATAATGCAGGAGTAATGCAATTTGGACCATATAGATTTTTAGTTCACTACGCTTACATTTATTAACCTACTTTCTGCCACTAGAGGGCACTGTGACGTTAAAATAGTTTGAAACAACCTGTGTGACCAGAATTCAGTATGCTCCGGATTAATCAAAATAAAAACATTGCCAGCAGGACCACCAACCAATCAGGTTTCAGCAGCTGGACCCTCAAAATTCATAAATAATATGTTTATATTAGTAAATTGGGCTTGAAGACAACATTTCTAATAATAATAATAATAATAATAATAATAAAGCATCTTTGCTAACCCAGAGTCATGATAAAAACAGATTAATTTAAATAAATGAATAACAATTTTTTTTTAAGCGTGACTGGGTGATTTCCAGAGCAGTGACATCATTAAACAGTGAAAGAACATTGCACTGTGCTATTTTACATGACCATCACCTCACTTTCCATATTTAACCTCCACCTCTCACACACACACCATACTCCTTTCCTCTGCCCAACACTTACTACCACCACACACACACAAAGGTGTTAGATCAGGGACTTCCACCATTACTGATCTCGTTATACCCTCAACACACACACACTTAGATCTGTGTAGATGGTTTTCCTACTACACCGTGTCAGTAGAGGACATACACCTGCCCACAGCAACACACACAAACGACACAGGAGGTCTAGGTGACTGGTTTTCAAACTCCTGATTCAGTAGAGCGGTACCATATTCACACAGGAGGGTCCACACACACACACACACACACTCAGAGCTGTGTATATCCCATCAGTCATCATACACTAATAGTAATCATCCTCATATATATCAATCTGCTGTTCGTGTTTGCCTCTCTCTCTCTATATATTTTATTTATATATATATATATATATATATATATATATATATATATATATATATATACACACACATATATATATATATATATACACACACACACACACACACACATATATATATATATGTATATATATATGTATATATATATATACACATACATATATACATATACATATATATATATACATATACACACACACATATATATGTGTGTGTGTGTGTGTGTGTGTATATATATATATATATATATATATATATATACACACACACACACACACATATATATACACACACACACACACACACACATACATATATATATATATATATATATATATATATATATATATATATATATATACATATATATATATATATATACACACACACACACATATATATATATACACACACACACACACACACACATATGTATATATATATACACACACACACACACATATATATATATACACACACACATACACATACAGTGGGGGAAATAAGTATTGGATGCATCAACATTTTTTTCAGTAAATATATTTTCAATGTGATTATTCAGCCATTCATCGTTCCTTCAGTGATATGAAGTCTTCCAGTACCATGTGATGAAAAACAGCCCCACACCATGATGCTTCACCTCCAAACTTCACTGTTGTTGTAGTGTTTTTAGGGTGATGTGCAGCACCATTTCTTCTCCAAATATGGTGTGTAGTATGAAAAGTTAAATTTTGCTCTCGTCTGACCAGACTGCACTCTCCCAGTATTTCATAGGCTTGTCCAAATGATTTGTAGCAAACTTTAAACGAGCTTCGACATGCCTTTTCTTTAGTAAGTGGAGTCTTGCGGGGTGAGCGTGAGCAGTGGAGTGCATTTCCTATTGTTTTCTCTGTGACAATGGCACCTGCTGCATCCAAGTGTTTCTGGAGCTCTTTCTGAGTGTTTCTTGGCTCTTGGGCTACTCTTCTGACTATCCTTCTGACTCCCTACTCAGAGAT
The DNA here is from genome assembly GCF_023375685.1 of Ictalurus furcatus. Taxonomy (NCBI): domain Eukaryota; kingdom Metazoa; phylum Chordata; class Actinopteri; order Siluriformes; family Ictaluridae; genus Ictalurus; species Ictalurus furcatus. The sequence goes on along the minus strand of NC_071258.1, from coordinate 36,046,866 downwards.
CTCGTGAGGAGCTCCTGTGCATGGCCGGGTGATGATGGAGTGATGTTGCTTAAACTTGTGGATAATGACCCCAATGGTGCTTACTGGAGGATTCAGAAGTTTTGGGTTCAGAATACAAAAGTTCCTGTCTGTATCCGATTGCAACAATAAGGTTGCGAAGGTCTTGTGAGAGCTCTTTGCTTTTACCCATCATGAGATGTTTCTTGTGACACCTTGATAACGAAAAGCCTTTTTATAGACCATCAATGTACTAACCCAGCTGATATTAATCTGCACAGACAGGGGGTGTGATTACTTACGGATTTCAGCTGGTTCCTTGCCTTACCTTTTGGAGAACTGCTTTTTCTTAGCTTGTTCAATACTCCCCCCCCCGTGTCATTCCACTTCATTCCACATAACTTTATTTACGGACTTTAATGCTGTGAATTCTTTATATTTCCGAGTTAATTCTGATGTCTGGTGAAAGTTTCATGTGAAAAACCTCAATGGAAATATATTTACTGATCAAAATGTTGACGTGTTCAGTACTTATTTCCCCCAGTGTGTATAGAGAGAGCGAGATAAACACACTAACACACTCTGAGCTTCATGTAAGCACAAGCACACAGATCGTTTCAAATAACCCTACTGTCCCGTTTCTTTTTCTGTACATTAGATTATCCGTTCTCTCATTTCTAGTGTTTATTATATTTAGCTGTTCCCTGGTTTCTTTGTTTTCTTGCTCCTAGTCTCCAGTGTCCCTCCTGGTTTTGTTATCTGGTGTCTTCATTCCCTTGTTCCCCGTGCTCCAGAGTTACCTTAGTGCCTAGATTGTAACGTTCCTCATTTACAGGACCCTAGTGTCCTCACTTCCGTGATTCTGATGTTTCCAGGTGTTCTCAAGCTTCTAGTGTTTTCAGCTTGCAGGGGTTCCCTTTTCAACTTCATATTCAGTTTCTCATGTTCCTATCTTTAAAAGGTCCCTCACTGTCTTATGTTCATATGGAACAGTTACTTTTTCTTTCCTAGTTTCTTGTGTCCCTAGTTTCCTCCTTCTCGTTTCATACTTTTCAAGTTTCCATTGCTTATTTTTTTTCCTACTTTCTAATGCTCCTTGTGACCCTGGTTTCCTTTTCCCCTCCATATTTTGGTGTCTTTAGGTTACAGCTTCCCAGTTTCCTTCTCTTATTTCTGAGGTTTCTTGTTCTCAGGGTTGCCAGGTGTTTCCACGGGTACCTCTATCCAACCTTCTAGCGTGCCTATTTTAAATGTTTTCCTTTCGTTATGTAATGTCCCTAATTTTACACTACTCTACATGTTCCTTCTTTCACATTTTCCAGGCACCTTGTTGGCTTCTTTCCAACTTTTCAGTGCTGGCTTCTTGTTCAGAATTTCCTAGTAACCCTATGCTCCATTTCCCTTGTATATCTATTGAGACTTTTCCAGTTTCTTTGTTCTCTCGTGTGGTTTTTTTTTTTTTTGGTCTCTAAGATTAGCTAAAACTAAAAACAGCTGGATCTCAGTGTTCGTGATGGAGAAGATCAGCTGAAGGAGGTAGTGTTTGATAAGACAACTGATGGAATAAAAACAGCTCAGAGTGGACTGTTGGACCCGACTGTAAGTATATCAGTGCTGCTCGTGTATGTAAAATAAATAAGCAGGTTATCGGACCTATTTAAATACTGACTGTCTGTTATAATGAAGTCATAATGAAGTGTCTGATCTTCCACCTGGTACACTACTGCTGATTTGTCGGAGTGGATCAGCTGCAACCTTCAGCAAGTGTATTTCCACTCTTTTTCATTCTTGACTTTAAGGACTACGCGTAAATTCTGGAATAAACTGTACACGGGTTTGAAAACCGCTCCTGAGATTTGCAGCAGGGTGTAGGGTGAGGCGGCGAAGCCGAACCTCTCGCTCTGACTCGGAGTCGCTGCTCGACTCCCATAGAAGGCTGACAGCGCCGAGGGCGGGGCCTCCAGGGGACAGAGACAAATCTGGAGGCGGGGCCTGGGAGGGATTTTGAGATCCCTTGGCTCTGTACGTAGCCTTCATCGTCGGTAAAAGCAAGATTCACGTAACACTCGCACTCCAACTGACTCGTAACCACAACGCTTGGGCACAAACTGGAAGCTCCTTGCTTTCCACAATCATCATCATCATCATCATCTCCATCTCCCATTTTTTCATACTCACCCACAAAAGCACCAAACTCCACAGCAGCCTTGGGAGGAGAGTGAGACTGACCCAGTTGTGTACTGTGTGTGTGTGTGTGTATGCTGCTCGGTTGTGTGGGGGTGCTGACGAAGAAGGTCGCCGCCGTGGCACCACAAGCAGTTGGCAGGTTGCTGTCGGCGGTGTTATCCGGATGAGCGATTGTGTGCGCATGTGTGGCAACGGCAAAGGATCCAGCCTCCGGAGAAAACGCCGGCCTCCTTTCTGGAGTCATTGCCAGCTCAGCTCTCAGACGCGCCCCTTCCGAAGCGCCTCGTCCAAACAGAGAGTCAGCCATGTTGGACGAGGTCGGATAAACACTTCTCTGAACCAAAATTGAGGCTTTTGAGGGCGGGACGGTGTCTACGGTGCCAGGCACCATGTTCTTAGACAGGCTAAGTTCTCTCGTGATTTCGTTGTGCACTTTACTGGCTTCGGAAGCTCTCTGCGCCGTCAGAGCCTTCAGAGTGTCCACGGTCAGTGCAGACAGATCCTGCAGGTGACCGATCTGAGAGTCCAGAGAGTGCAAAGAACGCTTTATAAAATTCACCCTGTTTCCAACCTCCCTCAGCTGGACACTCATCGTCTCCACCCTGCAGAAACAACCAGGAACGTATCATTGTAACGCCAAAACTCTCAAATCAATGCATGATGTACAACTGATAGCACGGTATTAAACTACAGCAGCATAGCAGCTGTTGTAAAGAGGTGTTTGGAACTATAAAGTTGCTACTGAATTGTTTTTGATAGCATGATGTTGCTACAGAATGGTGCACATGGTTTGGTTCTACTTCAAAAAAAAGTTTCCTTGCAGTAGGATTTTCATGGTGTAATGTGTCTGTAAAGCGGTATTTAATGGCATCAGGTGGGGTTTAGTGATGTAGAGAGGTGTTTCTTTCAGTAAAGCTGCTGTGGTGTAGAGTCTTTTCTGGTGGAAATATTGTATCTGGAAATGTAACGCTGTTACTGAGCAGTGTTTAGGTTGTAAAGTTGGAAGCGAGTGGAGTTAAATAATGTAAAGATGGAGTTTAATGTCAAGTTCAGAGGAATCAACTTACTTTTTATTCTATTTGGAAAAGTAATGTGGCTATTAAGCAGAGGTCAGTGGTGTAAATTTGCTGTGACGCAGCGTTCAGTGGTGTAACGTTGCTGTGACGCAGCTTTCAGTGGTGTAACGTTGCTGTGACGCAGCGTTCGGTGGTGTAACGTCGCTGTGACGCGGTGTTTAGTGGTGTAACGTCGCTGTGACGCAGCGTTCGGTGGTGTAACGTCGCTGTGACACAGCGTCCGGTGGTGTAACGTCGCTGTGACGCAGCGTTCAGTGGTGTAACGTCGCTGTGACGCAGCGTTCGGTGGTGTAACGTCGCTGTGACACAGCGTCCGGTGGTGTAACGTTGCTGTGACGCAGCGTTCAGTGGTGTAACGTCGCTGTGACGCAGCGTTCGGTGGTGTAACGTCGCTGTGACACAGCGTTCGGTGGTGTAACGTTGCTGTGACGCAGCGTTCAGTGGTGTGACGTCGCTGTACTTTGCATTTGGAAATGCTAGGTTGATACTGAGCAGTGTTTAGGAGTTCTAGGAGTGTTCAATGTTGTAAATATGCAATCAGGTAGTGTTTAGTGGTGTAAAGATGCTATACAATGGTATGAGAACGTTGCTGATTGATGCTTGGTGGTAACGATGCTAACCGGTCGGAGGTTAATCTGATCCTCTCGTCACTCCCAGAGTGAAACTTGTCATCTTTCTCATGGAAATATGTCTCCACACACTGCTCCTCAAAATCGTGCAGCTTTTTCTGGTCCTCTTCAGTTAGGAAGAGCTCTGAAGGAGGAAAGAACAGGAGAGTGTGAATATTTAAGAGTCAGTGTGTGTATAATTGTGTATATGTAAGTGTGGGGTGTGTGATGTACTTGGTCCATAAGCACTGCTGTCCTTTTTCCTGCTTTTGCAGAGGAAGCGAATGAGTGAGGCGATGTGGCAGAAGAAAATTAGCGGTGGAGGGAGAACGGGTTTATCATGATACGCCATGATGAAGTGGTAACGCTGATATTTCCACACCAGGTTAGACATGGACATCACCTGCAGGTACACATTACTGAGGGGGGCACAGACAGACAGACAGACAGACAGACATGTTTGTTTACTGCAGGTAAATGTTGTTATTGATATTATGATGATGATGATGATGATGATAAAGTAGTACTGTAGTTTAATGCATATGATTGAAAAACTAATTAGAGAGGTGTTTAGCGGTGTAAAGATTAATTGCTGTAAACTGGATAGAGAGTCGGGGTTCTGGGTGTAAAGAAGAATAGGTTTGTTCATGTAAAGATGCTGTTAATCCAGATTTATCAATGTAAATGTCTGTGGAGATGGTTTACCGATCTAAAGCTGTTGTAGAGCGGTGTTTAAATAGTGTAAAGATTCTCTTTACTACAGTTTACTGTTGTACAGTTTCAGTCGTGGGGTTTATTGGTGCTACATTACACTGTAAAATCAGTGTAGGGCAGTGTTTATTGGTGTAAAGTTGGTGCAGGGGTATAAGTTTATGGGTATAACTTTGGTGTAGTGTTTAGGGCAGTGTTTAGGGGTGTGTGTGTGAATTCGTGGTGCTCACTTGAAGAAGGCGATGAGCAGGTTGACCATCAGGATGTACTGTATGAACAGATAAACGGCTTGCAGCGCTGGAGTTAGCCACACCCCCGGCCCACACAGGTCCCTGATGTGGGGCTCGGTGTTGCTGTTGTTAGCGCACACTGTGTGACACACGAGATGATGAGTGCAAACCCAACCTTGCTTACATTTCTACAGTGTGTGTGTGTGTGTGTGTGTGTGTGTGTGTGTGTGTGTACCGTCAATCTCATAGGCGTACACCTCCCCATACATCATCCAGTACGGCTGGAAGACCACGTCGACGATGAGAGACCAGTGAGGCGTAGAGTTGGGGTAGAGGATGGCTTTACGGGGAACACCGTACGTCACCAAGACCACCAGCATGATCACCACGATGTAGAACATGTTTGCTACCTGCCCACACGACAACTCTTATTATTATCGTTATAAATATTACATCAACTACTAACTCCTATTTACTAATTAACATCTCACCATCTTGCCAATCATCATGACGTAAGGGCCGGCCTGCTGGTTGACGGCGAGGATGTCGAGGAGCCGGACGTACCAGAAGATGATGTTCAGGCAGTAAACGATCCTCCCAGCGACAGCGACGTCGCCAGAGCCGAAGCGCAGGCCGAAACCCACCATAAACATCACGATGGCGATGAAGTCCGAAGTGTTGAAGTAATCGTTGAACCACACTTTGATCTTCTGGCTGATCTTTCCTCCTTCTGACATGAACATCTAACACGGAGACAGCGAGAAGTGCTTCATGGATCTGTCCATGAGGTCAGCTGAGTGTGTGTGTGTGTGTGTGTGTGTGTGTGTGTGTGTGTGTGTGTGTGTGTGTGTGAGTGTGTGTGTGTGTACCTCACGTATTTTCTCAATGGCAGAGGTGAAGATGTACAGGATGACAGCCCACTCCTGCGGCGACGGAAAGCTCGGCAATTTCACCAACACCACATAGGAGTAGAGCATCAGGAAGGCCAGATAGAACAGCTACAGCAAGGTGGATCAAATACCGTCACACACACACACACACACTCATGAAAACACACACTTTACACACTTACAGTACATGTGGTAAGCACACTAACTAAGGAATGCTAGCATTTAGGACAAAGCCTTAAAATAACACTGAGGATGCATGAGTAACCACACACACACACACACACACACACACAGAGAGAGAGAGAAAACGCAACTTTACTGCTAAACAAATGGTGGGAAAGAGATTTAGACACGTGTGTGTGTGTGTGTGTGTGTGTGTGGCTCAGGGCGTTTTTCCAGCACCTTTATCTTTGTTCGAGAAGATGATAGCATCAGTGAGACGTGCTGTTCATAATCTCACAGGGTTATAGGGGCAGGAGGAGTGGGGTTACACATTCAATTAGTCAACATCTAACACACACACACACACACACACACGAACCATGAGAAGACTGTTCACACACCGTGTTGGTCCAGAACTTGACGATGGGGGCGTGGTAGAAAGCGTAAAACTTGCGTGTGATGGGCAATCGACGTGAGCGCAGGAGAACCTCGGCCTCACTCTTCACCTCCGTGTGCTCGCTCATACGGGAGTCCTTAAATACGTCCTGAACACACACACACACACACACACACACACACACACACACACAGGTTAACATCTTTGTTCTTGCTCATTTGTTTCTAGAAATTATTTCCAGTTTACAGTAAAGGGTCGTTTCCGAACAAGCCCAACTGCACGTTACGAATTTTCGGAAAACCCCTAAGCCTTGACGACTTGTGTATTAGAGATCAACCGATATTGGTTTTTTATAAGTGATAACGATTACTGTTTATGTTCCTGATAACCGATATGCAGAACCGCTATTTATTTATATTTGTTGTTTTGCTTCTGTTTTTGACACAATTTCACTTCCTCCTTGCATACAAAACAAAACTCTTATTTATACACCTCTAAACAGAGGGATCTGAAAGAGTGCAAAAATCATTTTAAATAAATAAATAAATAAATAAATAAATAAATAAATAAATAAAGTGCACTGTTACTAAAGTGTCTTTTTTTTATTAAATAAAAGCTTCCAAGCGGTTTAAACTACATATCAAGTGTTTAAGTAACATCATTAATGCCTGTTATGACGGTCCTGAGCGCAATTCTCATTTTTCGGTGGATCCGGTATTAAAAAAACGATAACCAATTATGGACGAATGATTAAACATATCGAGAAAACTGTCGATTTCTACTTGTGTCAATGACTGAGTGAGCCATGTGGGGTCGTGATCCTTAGTTTGGGACCCCAGGTGTACAGGAACCTAGTTTCTTACTTCCTGGGTGTTTTTTTTTTAGGCATTGCTCATGCTTCATGCAGAAACTAGTATTCATTAGTGATTAAATGCACACACAAGAACAAAACAAGGAGCAAAGGGAAGCATAGTGTACTTTGTGTGTGTGTGTGGGTGTGTGTGTGCACCATCTGGATGTCATCAGAGGTCTGTAGGTTGTGCTCACTGTCCTCCATAGTCATCTGGTGAGCATCCTGAGACTGAGGGATGTGGGCCATCTCTGCCTTACTCTTATACTCCAACATCAGGATGGCAGGGAACACTAGGATGCTCAGGATCACCTGACACACACACACACACACACACACACACACACACACACACACACACAGAGCAGCGAGTTAAGACAGACAGACAGAAATACAAGAGTCAGACAGACAGGATGAGAGGCAGACAGAGAGCTGCACCTTGTACCAGGAGTTCTTGCGCATGTTGAGGCGGCCCATCCACATGTCAGACAGCAGCATCTGTGTGCAGGTGTGAGCGACGAACGGGCGCAGGCGTGACGACACGGCCAGCTTCAGACACGTCGAATTACTCCAGTTCTTCAGCTCGTAGGTCAGCAGCTTCATCGCCATCATCTCGTCCTGCCGAAAGGACTGCTCCAACAGGTCCACCGCCAGCTGGCCGAACTCACTGACACACACACACACACACACACTTAGGCAACAAGGCAACATTTGACTCTCAATAAATGAATCAGACAGCCTGAACTAGACTCACTGACTCACCAAGTGAATCTGACTCACTGAATCTGATCCATGGCAATTGAGTGTCTGAGACTCATCAGAATCAAGAAGAAGTGTACTCACTGGAATAAAGTGATCCGTGTTCATCGACTCTGACTCATTACAATCGATTGTACCCCACTCACTTAACATCACAACCTGACTCCTTTGAATCGAGAGAACTGGACTCACTGAATCGGTCTCATCAAAACCAAGAACCTCTCTGAATCTGACTTACTAGAATCAACTGAATCATTAACTTGTAGTGACTCTTTCAGCTTTCTGGATTTCACTGAATCACTGTGACTGACTCTGATTCACTTGGAGTGACTCATCTTTCTGTATTTCACTGCATCATTGTGATTGACTCGGACTCACTTGGAGTACTCTTTCAGCTCCTGTGACATGTCATCCACCACATCGCTTTTTTTGGCCTCGTAGCTCATGGAGCGGCTGAGCTTGCAGGCAACCAGTGCCTTGGCCATGTTCTCCTCTCCGTGCTGCCAGAAGAACAGCGCCATCCTCTGCCTCTTCATCAGCACGGCCCACACTAGCAGCTCGTTAAACGGGTACGAAAAGCGCCGAGTCTCAGGGTCGTCGATGTCCACCACTTCCTCCTTACTACGCCTGTGCTGCACGTCACTGCTGGAATCCAACTGAGAGACAGACAGGAGGGCAGACAGACAGTTCGTGTGATAAAGTGAACCCTGCAGTGAACAGAGTAGCGATAAAGGAGAGACGGGATCTTACTCTACCTTTGGTTTGTAAGGCTGAGCTGTCTTGATGAAGTGGTTGTGCCGGGTTTTCTCCTTCTTGTCAGCCTGCATACTGAAGGCCTCGTGATTTTTCCGCAGAGGAGGTGCGCTGGGTGGACCGCGGCCTGAGCGCTATGGAAACCGCAAGCATCGGTTACACTTGGTACATTTCCGCTGACGAACAATATGATTCGCATGGCGATTAAAACAATCACAGACCCACTTACACTTCGCCAACACGAAGATAACCTGGACGGTGGCGGTGTAGCATTACCTTAACTAAACCTTACTTACAGAACCTAGATAGCTAGCGAGATCAAGGGCTGTGCAGTTACCCGGCTGTTGCCATGCAGGTTGTTGTAGATGATCCTGAAGCGCTTGCGTGTGTAGTTACAGCGGTATGTTCCGCCCATCAGGTGCTCAATCACCAAACCCACATCGATTAGAGTGATCTTGTAGTTCGGAGGGAGATTCCCCTGAAGAATGGTAATATTAATGTTGTCATCAACCAAAAATAAAAACAAAAACCAGCGTGCACGTGTATAAAGTGTAGGCGGTGTACCTGCTTGACATCTCTGACGAGCTGCAGCAATGTGGGGTTTGCTGGTAACTGTTTCTGTAAGAACAGAGTAAAGAACACACTTTGAAACAGGTCAGTTATAGTCTCAGTGAGTCTCGGGCGCGAGTCTCGGCGGTCCGGAGGCCGTCTCGGGCGCGAGTCTCTGCGGTGTAGAGGCCGTCTCAGCAGTCGCGAGTGCGTCTCACTGCGAGTCTCGGCAGGTGAGAGTTTTGGGCCCAGTGCTCAGCATCTTAGTGCTTAGAGTCTTGGTCTGGGATTTAAGGTCAGTCTCAGGCTCATTTTTATGCTCCGTCTTGGTCTGGGTCTCAGAGACTTGACCTCTGTGAGTGTGTGTGTGTGTGTGTGTGTGTGTGTGTGTGTGTGTGTGAGAGAGAGTGATTGTGTGTATACCGTGTTGTAAAGCTCCTCCAGGCGTGAGATGGTGAGGAACCGGTGCATGCTCACACCATTCTCAATTAGCAGCTTCACAAAATCCACACGGTCCATCACTAACGCATCCAGCATGGCCTGTTCCAAGGAATCTACCTACACACACACACACACACACACGATTTGACCTCACTGATCTCTAGAAGTTTTGTGTGTTCAGTAAAAACAGAAATGTGATTCCTTATGGGTATAAATTTCCACTGGTTTTTACAAAGGTGACAGTTTAACTACACACACGCACACACACGCACACACACGCACACGCGCGCACACACACTCACTAGTAACTTTTGTCCGTAAACAAACACGTGATCCTTCGCGATGTCCACACGGTTCCACGCCAGTGTCAGCACGAGCTGGTCAAACGCAGATGCATCCGTGCCTGCATGAACACGAACACACACACGCACACACACACACACACACGGGCATGTAAGAGTTTTTATTGTCAGTGTAAACACAAATTACTATAATGACCTAATTTCTTATCTTTCTCCTTCTCGGAAACGCCAGCCCTCTCACCTGCTCATTTTAAACGTAAAGAAATACCTTTATTAACTTGAACACAAATGTCTTTACTCCAGTTCAAGCACAGACTCGAACACGATGCAGTATAAATAAACGTTCCTAAAACATAGATAAACATCCCATAATACGTTTTCCAACAAGTTAGTCTAGTTGTTTTTTTTATTTTATTACTTTATGGCGACATTTCCTGACGCAGTGTCGCAATATATTGCTTCCCCTAAATAAAAAAAAAAGTGAACACTATAGATATATAACGATTACAGGAATTACAGAATAATGATAAAGAAATAAAGACAAAAAGGAAGCCAAGGAATACATGGCAGAGCATGGTTATATGTTATTCGTTTTTATTTCGATTTCTTCTCTCTCTCGTCCCATTCTTTACTCGATGGCACTTCAGTATCCATACGTTCCCTAGCAGACTGCTTCAGGGGAGCTAGATGTAACGTATTATACAGCACTTGCGCCGTTTCATTCTGAATCCTTATCGGCTTAACTCCTAAAAGAATATGTTGCGGATATATATTGCTTTTAAAGTAAACAATA
>NC_071258.1:36013661-36033661 GCF_023375685.1 Ictalurus furcatus | reverse complement strand
AATCCCCACTGAAAGTACTGGAACATCGAGGCCAGTTCATTTATTCAGGAGGTGAGGTGCTGATCAGTTGGGTGAAGGTCTGGTGATGTACTTGTCCAGTCTAAAACCTTCCACTTTCCCCCTGATGAAGTCCTGTGTTGAGGTGGAAGTGTGTTTTGGATCATTGTCTTGCTGCATGATGAAGTTCCTCCTGATTAATGTTCCTGTAGACTTCTGAATTCATTCTGCTGCTCCATCATGAGTTCATCATCAATAAAGATCAGTGAGAATGTTCCAGAAGCAGCCATGCAAGCCCAAGCCATGACACTACCTCCACCATGTTTCACAGATCAGCTTGTATGTTCTGGATCATGAGCAGATCCTTTCCTTCTCCACACTTTGGCGTTTCCATCACTTTGGTAGAGGTTCATCTTGGTTCCAGAACTTCTGTGGATCATCTCTGTGTTTCTTTGTGAATTCCAGTCTGGATTTCTGACTCTTACTGCTGATGAGAGGTTTTCATCTTGTGGTACAGTCTCTATATTTCTGCTCTCGAAGTCTTCTCTGAATGGTGGATCGTGATACCTTCCCGTGATACTTTCTCTCTTTTCACAGCTTCAAAATGTCTTGCTTTTCTCCTAGAGACAGCTCTCTGAGCTTCATGTTGGTTTATCCTTTTTAACAACAAATGCAGTCTTCACAGGTGAAAGCCAGGACTCAAACCAAGAGTAGATGTTCAGAGATATTAATTCTTTAAACAATCGATCTAACAGGACACACCTGGGCAGCAAGAAACGGTCACGTGTGTGGGTTCAAACAAAAGGTGCCATGTTCCAAGTTTCTGTCTATCTCTCTTTGGTGTGTGTGTGTGTGTGTGTGTGTGTGTGTGTGTGTGAGAGAAAGAGTGCGAGTCGTGCCTGTATTGACCCCCCCGGTGAGGATCCAGGCCCCCGTGGTGACGGCTGCTTTGATGAGCCCTTTCCCCACCACCTGTTTGATGCGAGGATGCAGGTCGAAGTTCTGAATCCCTCCATGTACAGAGATGAGGATCTTTGGGAGCTCCATCTGCCACTCCTTCAACATCAACCTGAGGATCGCCTCGGGCCGAGAGTCGTAGGAGAGACGCACATACTGTACACACACACACACACACACACACTACTGTAAACAACTTGCATCAATAGGAACACAACCTACCTTTACCTCTAAGATTCACACATTCAGTTTGCTTCACATAGCTAGTGAGTTTTGTGTGTGTGTGTGTGTGTGTGTGTGTGTGTGTGTGTGTGCGTGTGTGTGTGTACCTTGGCTCTGCAGGAGTGTGATCCTCCCTGGAAGTTGATGATGCCATAGGCATCAGTGGGACTTTGCTCCGTGTGCTTCTCCACACTCCATTCCTCCAGGTCTGCTCCCAACCTCGCCCCCAACCCCGCCCCCAACCCCGCCCCTGCCCCCAACCCCACCCCCAACCCTGCCCCTGTCCCCAACCCCACCCCCAACCCCACCCCTGACCCCGCCCCCTCACCCAGCTTCACATCCGAGTATTTTGTCGCCAGACTCGCTGTGAATCCAGCGTGTTGCCGGACCAGCCGGCCACAGCAGCACCTACACACACACACACACACACAGGAAGAAAGAGAGCAACTTTCAATACCTTTTCTATTACTCTGGCTGGAATTAGTGAAGACACACACACACACACACACACACACACACACACACACACAGTCACCTGACGAGCTGCTGGCAGATCTGACATCCTGGAAGGCATCTGCAGAGAACCAGAGATCAGATCAGACACACTTGACACTCAGACAGTCCTAATGCATTAAAAGTTAAATAAAAATGAATTCTAACAGCAGCGCTGCATACCGCATACGTTCGTATATATACACACTTCTATTTGGTAAGAATATACGCTGATCTAGTAAAGCCTGTGTGTGACTGTATCTGCACAGATAAACCCTGAATAGGATGGAAGTTCTGTGGTGAGGGTTTGTCCACATTCGGGCCTCTGAGGAAACCATTACCGTTACACAACAAACAGGAAACGGTTTCCACCATTCAAACAGTAACTCAGGGCAGAGCCGGGGTAAATGACGGAAAAAGTACACCACCACCCCCCTCCACCCACCGATCACCGAGTGATAAACTTAATGACCAATCGGCTTCGGAAACACAGCAGTTAAAATACAAACCTGTGTGTGTGCACAAGAGAAGAATGCAGTCAGGCACCAGAAATGCACCATATGCAGTGCATCCACCAATCAGGATACACATTTCAAACAGAGATGATTCTTTATCCTATTAGGATACAGCAGGAGTTCCCAAACCAGGCAAGTAAACATCACTGCAGAATCAAAAGTCCACGACCTGATCCGGCTCCTCCTACTTGGGCGGAGTCAAACCGAAAGTCCAGGACCTGATCCGGCTCCTCCTACTTGGGCGGAGTCAAACCACAAGTCCAGGGGATGGAGACAACTCGTTGTGTTTCAGGCTGGAACAGTACAGGATGCCAGAGTACAGGAGGAGATGGATCAAACACAGCTCCGCCCCCCAGAGTTTTTGTTCCGAATCACAAACTATGGGTTGCTTAATTTACAAACGGGGCTCCACTTCTGATTCACTCTTTACGAATTACGAATATGCAGACAGACAGATTTTGCGTGCCACCATTTTGGAACGTTCTTGAGAGTCGTATTTAAAGAAGTCTCCTGGCATGTTACACTAGCGTAGGAGTTCAGCAATAAAACAAACGGATACATTGCTCCGCCCATCTACCACCACTAGGTCCTCAATAACACCTAGTAACTGTGACTCTGTGGAACAAGAGAAGTGGAGAAAAAGACGAAGCTACGCCAAAGCAATGTGGATTTACACGTGTGATTAAAGTTACACATACAGTCCTAGATTATACATCTAAATAAATAAATAAATAAATAAATAAAAATCACTGGATATTCACTCTCCATGTGAGCCAATCAGCACACAGAATTCAGACTGAGGTGTGCGTGAGCCAATCAGCACACAGAATTCAGACTGAGGTGGGTGTGGGCCAATCAGCACACAGAATTCAGACTGAGGTGGGTGTGGGCCAATCAGCACACAGAATTCAGACTGAGGTGTGTGTGGGCCAATCAGCACACAGAATTCGGACTGAGGTGTGTGTGGGCCAATCAGCACACAGAATTCAGACTGAGGTGTGTGTGGGCCAATCAGCACACAGAATTCAGACTGAGGTGTGTGTGGGCCAATCAGCACACAGAATTCAGACTGAGGTGTGTGTGGGCCAATCAGCACACAGAATTCAGTCTGAGGCGATTAGGGAACATTCCTGTTCATGTGCGAACCTGAGCGCAGGAATGCTGGTGTGTAAATCTGAAAATCCACCACCAACCCCCTCTGTCTGTGTGTGTGTGTGCGTGTGTGTGTGTACCTGTGTGGGTCCTTGGACACTGGCAGTATGTAGACACATTCCCTCTTGGTGAAAGTGCTCTCTATCCAGGATTTCTGGGACTGCAGGGGGACAAAATAAATAAAATAAATTCTCCATTGCTGACTGAAGCCCATCTTTCCATGTGCACAAAGTATTGGCACCCCTCGGCCTCATTCGCTGACGGACAGGACGCTCTGAGCACACAGGACAGTGGTTTATTCTCAGTACAGCAGTGAAATGAAAAAAGAAAGAAAGAAAAATAATAAGGAAAGAAAGAAGCAAAGGAAATAGAAATATTTAATCTAGAGATCCAGATCCTTTCTGCCTCTGGATGGAGCTCAAATCTTCTCTAATTCCAGACTGCTGGGACTACGGCTGCTCCTAAGGCCATACAGACTTCATATAAATCCATAATGAACTTTTTCACACTATCTGTTGTTACCCAGATGAGGATGGGTTCCCTTCTGAGTCGGGTTCCTCTCAAGGTTTCTTCCTCTTAAAACATCTTAGGGAGTTTTTCCTTGCCACCGTCGCCACTCAGTGGCTTGCTCAGTTGGGATAAATTCGCACCTTTAATATCTGTATACCATGTTGATATTTCTGTAAAGCTGCTTTGAGACAATGTCTATTGTAAAAAGCGCTATACAAATAAAATTGAATTGAATAGAAATAGTTAAAGTAATTACACAAGAGAAGGAATAAAAAGAAAGAAAACGGTGTAAATGAAAGGAAAGAAGGAAAGAAGAGCAAAAGCATATAAGAACGAAGTTTTAAAAAGAAAGGTATGAAAAGGTAACGGAAATGACACAAGAAAGGAAGAATAAATGAAGGAAAGAACGAGGGGAAATAAAGAATAAAAAATAAAAAAGACAACAAAAGGAAAGAAAAAAGGAAAGAGACATGAAAAAAGAATTAAAAGAAAGAAAATAAGGAAGAAACGAATGAAAATGACTTAAGAGAGAAAGGTACGCGTGGGCCAATCAGAGCACAGATTTGGTCCCACGGTGTGACATCACAGGTTCGGGTCGGTCCGGGTCTGTTCGGATCAGCTGTGTATCACGGTACTGAGTGAATATCATATCACACACACTGCTGAAGGTGATCAGGGGCGGGGGCACATTCGGATTAGCCCCGGCTCCACGGGACGCGTGTGTGAGAGTGTGTGCGAGTGTGTGTGAGAGTGTGTGTGTGTGTGTGTGTGTGTGTGTGTGGTGTCGAACTCCAGTCAGAGACGGATTTACACACTGAAGAATTTTAATTAAATTTCAGCGGCGCCCCAAACTACAGTGTGTGTCAAAGTTAAAATAAATAAAACCCTGAGTATAAGGCATTACACACACACACACACACACACACACACACACACACACACACACACACACACAGAGAGAACAAAACACAAATGGAAAAAGAAAGAAAGAAGGAAGAAAGAGGGCAAAGGAAGACTGAACAAAGGAAAATGAAATAATAAAGAAAGAATAAAAGCACAGAAAGAAATGATGAGAAAAAAGAAAAAGTAAAAAGAATGAAACATACATTAGAAAGAATCAAAATAAAAAAGGATGGAAAGAAGAAAAAGAATGAATGATGAAAAGAGAGATGGAATAAGAGAGGACAGAAGGAAATTAACACAAAGAGAAGAAAAAGAAAAATGAAAAGGTTTTAAAAATCCAATAAATAAAAACAGTGACTAATAATAGAAGCGTATCTATATCATTTCCCTCATTATCTATGAATATACATGAATATGCTAATTAGGACACGCCCCATGTCCTCCCACCTTCGCTAACAGTCTAATACCAGTAACATTAGCGAGCCTGTTAGCCAGTACGCTAGCTCACATTAGCAGGATCTGAGTCTCATTCACATCCAACGTTACCATGACAACCACTAACGTCCTGCAGCTAATAGAACACTCCAGGTGATAATATACTTCCATCTATGAAGCCAGTTTAGTGACATCACAACCTGTCACACACAGCCCCGCCCACAAATCAGTCTCTACACACAATATATAACACTGGTCAGTTTCTGAGTGAAACACACGGCTGTACCTCATTCACATCATCCTCATCTTCATCTCTCTGCTGCAGCACCTTGTAGAGGAACATGATCTCTCTCTCTCTCTCTCACACACACTCACACACAGAGAGATAAGAGCACTACACTGGTCCTTCTGTGTATGGAGAGCTCTGCTGAAACGTCCTCCTGAGAGTGCGAGTCTCACTGTTTAAGGCCAAATGATCTCTCTGTCTCTCTCTCACTCTCTCTCTTGCTCTCCCTCTCCCTCACTTCCTGTCTTTCTCTCTTTCTTTCCCCCATGTAGTTAATGAGTAAGAGGACAGGAAGACAAATCCTGGCTCAGGACGCAGAGAAAGTGAGAGAGAAATCCATCACTGGGTTTCTATGAACACAGACATGAATGCAGTCTCCCCACACACACACACACACACATATACACACACACACACACACACACACACACACACACACACACACACACACACACACTTTCTTTTCCAGCAGTTCCAAAATCATCAGGACGCAAAGTTCAGGTCTCTCACTCTGACTCACCACATAAAACTCTGTGTGAGCAGCCAATGCTAGTCACGGTAGACATCCTGCTAGCTAGCTCCAGCTAGTTTCTGTTTCAGATTTCCAATTGCCTAGCAACAGAGTTTTTCCATGCTAGCCATTTAAATAGTAAAACCAAGTGTTTGCCTTCCAACATCAAAATGATAAAGTCCACGTATTAACTCCACCTACAAACACCCTGAGAGAGAAAAGTGGGTGTGGCTTTGAGTCCTGAAATGAAATGTGTTCAAGTAGAACGAAGGAAGTCGTTCTTATTCAGGCCCTCATTCAGAACCCGACCCCCAGCCCGTCCGATAGAACCCGACCCCTATTCCGTCCGTTAGAACCCGACTCCCAGCCCGCCCAATAGAACCCGACCCCTATTCCGTCCGTTAGAACCCAACCCCCAGCCCGTCCGATAGAACCCGACCCCTATTCCGTCCGTTAGAACCCGACCCCTATTCCGTCCGTTAGAACCCGACCCCCAGCCCGTCCGATAGAACCCGACTCCCAGCCCGCCCAATAGAACCCGACCCCTATTCCGTCCGTTAGAACCCGACCCCCAGCCCGTCCGATAGAACCCGACTCCCAGCCCGCCCAATAGAACCCGACCCCTATTCCGTCCGTTAGAACCCGACCCCCAGCCCGTCCGATAGAACCCGACCCCCAGCCCGTCCGTTAGAACCCGACCCCCAGCCCGTCCGATAGAACCCGACCCCCAGCCCGCCCGATACAACCCGACCCCCAGCCTATCCGTTAGAACCCGACCCCCAGCCCGTCCGATAGAACCCGACCCCCAGCCCCTCCTTTGGACCTTGGGCCCTAAACCTTCCTGGGTGTGTGTTCCTTCAGAACTCATCCCTTAGGCCCCTACTTCAGGACTTGCCTCTTCAGCTCCTTCTTCAGAAGGCAACCCTCCACCAACACTTGCTCCAGAACTCATCTTCTGCCCTTAGCTCTTGTGGAGAACATAATAAACATGCAGTATACACGTGAACAACCCCAGTCCCTCGTAGTGCCCTACATCGTCTCCACAAACACACACCTCTCCGACAGACAGATAATTACACTAACGTTACACTGTGCTGGTCAAAGTCCGGCGGTTTTTGCGAAACCGACACTCGTTAAAACATCACCGTTAGTTTCCTATGAAGCATTAAAACATCTTTAACGTGTAACAAGTGAAGCAGATTCCCACCTTCACACGCTGTAATATATCACTCATCTACAGTCTAAAGGTTTGAATGTGGGTATTTATACACACACACACACACACACACACACACACACACACCCCGTCACGATGTTCAGATAATAAAAGAGTTCCCTACGGTAGCTAGGCAGCATGTTTGGGCAGCACTTGCTCCCTAGTGCCTACTCCAGAACTCACTTTTCTGGCCACAAGCTTCAGAATCACTAAAGCTGCAATCTGATTGGCTGGAAGACAAAGTTTTGAACAAGGTGACAAACTGTTCGCAGCAGGACTCGTAACAAGAAAGTAACCGGAGTGACGACATCAAAAAGCTAGGTCAGAGGCGAGATAACGTGATTGGTCGATTGCGATGTCAGCCACTTTATGAGAAAGTGGGCGTGGCTTAGACACATTTAGTGAGCAGTGTACCAGAAGTCTGTCCTGAGAGACTAATGTGTCAGTAATGAATTATACAATCCTGTCAGTTCGTACCAGTAGGCTCCCTAGGTAGGGAACATTCACAAGGCAGCGTTCTCCCTGAGCATGTCCTGCAGCGTGAAGATTAGCTGAGGCATGTGACACTGTGGAGAAAACGTCTATCCCCAGGTCTCTCACTCACACACACACACACACACACACATATATACACACACTCTTACTCAGCAGTGTGTAAAGCCCGTAATCAGACAGGATTATATTTATGTTTATGTTTACGGCAACGCCCACGTTAATGCCATACTGCAGGCTTACAGTCAGCTGTGATGTCATAAGATTGATGATGTCACTCCAAGTGTGTGTGTGTGTGTGTGTGTGTGTGTGTGTGTGTGTGTGTGTGTATTTATAATGAAAGAGACCGAAATAGCGCTATCTAACATTTCTACACTCCATTTTCTACACCACATACATTCATCCGGATCGATTTCTCCAGAGCGAGCGAGGAGTATTTTTGTACTTTCTGAGAATAAAATTCAAAATGGCTTCATATCCAGCGCATGTGCTCACTACACGGGAGCCACAGACCAGAGACAGAAGAAAAACATGATGCTAATCAGTGTCTCGTGTCTAATACCACACCAGACATGTAGCCTCAACTTTTTTTCTTTGCAATTCTTCCAAAAAAACAAAACAAGCAGTGCTGCTATTTCTGCTTTCCTCCACAATAACTCATCTGGAGCAATAACTCATTAACGCTTGATTTATTTATTTTTGCATTTCTAAAAAAAACTAAATACTTTCACTTTTTAAAAGGGTTTAAATAAATATAATCGTTAATTAACGGATTGTTAAGAAATAATCTTTTAAAGCATTAACCTGCTGTTTATTCAGCATCATTTTGAGCTTTAATCACTTCAAAGGAAAAATCCACACAAAAAGGTCAACAAAAACTTTAGCAGATTATAAAACTTCAGCTAGACTCACCAACATGACCATACATCATTAAACTAAGATCAGACCATTTCTCTGTAGTGCTGTTTTTATCGTTGTTATTTTTCTTATTAAGGTTCAACTCGGGGCGAGCGATGAGAAAAACCTCACACCGCGATTTCTGCGAAACGCGACATACAGGTTTACTCAGAAAATGGCAGAAATACAGTTTTAAACAGCTAATAAATAATTATTAATAAAGTCAATTATGATAAATGTATTTGTTTTAAATCTAAAAAATGATTTCTATAAATAAAGACACTAGATTTCCAATTTTAAATATTTAAAATACAACACTAACACCAGCTCCTTCAAATCAGTTTTCTAATTAGGTTTAAAAAATTATTATTATTACATTTTTTAAAATCAGAATATCCCCACTCCGTCAGAAGCCATAGGATAAAGCATTTAAAATTTTTTGGAACATTTATTTTAAACACACAATCGCCCAACACTAATGTAGGAACTATACATCTATAACATTTACGCGGAGATAATAAACTCGACGTTGTGTTTACAGATCTAAAACCTTCCTGATGGAAAACATCCAGCAGCTGAGACAGAGGTGATGATGCTTGGTATTAACACGGGGTTACACTGCTTCAGGAGATCAGGGAGATGCAGCGGGGCTTTAATCTTCCCCTCGGTGTAGAGTGAAGAACTCGGGTGTAACGAGCTCTGACTGAGATCCTGCTCTCCCAGAGCTTCATTCACAACACGCCGAAGATGATATACGATTACAACCTGATTAACTGCAACCTCACACCTCCACCACAACAACAACAACGTGCCAGTCATAAAAAAAACAAAACAAACACCTGTGTGTGTTTATAACGCGTCACGTGAACCTGTCGTACACTCTGAAACTCACAGCGCCAGATAAGAGAGAAACAACGCAGTGGATTTATACCCCGTGTTTCTGACGGTTAAGACTACGGAGGCAGTCGAGTCGCGACAGTGACGCGGAAACGTGAAACAAACACAAACAAAAACAACAGACCGGGGTTCAAACACAAAACTCTCCCTCACGTCATCATTATCTCTGATTAGAGTGTAGTAAGCGGCTAACTAGCGCACAGGTATGTTTTTTAAATGATTACAAACTGACTGATGAATATGAAGATAAAATACTGATATTGTGATAAATTGTGAAAGTACACTTTTCTTTTTTAAATTTTTTTTTTTACATAATTGTAAATACAAATAAATGAGGATCTTTTTCAATAATTATAAACTGACCGATGAATATAATGATGATCAATACCGTGAAACACTGTGTCACAACACACTTTTCTTACATATCATGAATTTTTTTTTAAATTTTACTAAAAAGGTGTTTTGCTTGTTTATTTTTTAGAATTATAATCTGATTTGAAAACGTTTAAAAAGGAAAAAAATTCTACTTTTCAGTCCTACATATTTAAGTTTTTATCAACGAATCTTAAAAATAATTATATTATATATTTATTTTAAAAAAAACAAAAAAAACAACAAGGCTTAATTTACTTTGTAGACGTTTAATAAATTCTCCAAAAAAATGTGTAAACGCAGTACTCTGTAATGCATCCTGTATGTTATGTAAGTATATAAAATGCAATATAACATCAATATCATTATAATGTCATAACTGTACAATGTAAACATTTATAAACAACTGAATAAAAAGTTTTTAGATTTAAATGACGACAAAATGATGTCTGGAAGCATCTTTAAAATCTCTCCATCTTTCCTGTGTAGTTTTTCCCCCCCTTTTTCAACTCTTTTCAGGTGTAAATACGTACGTTTCAGTGCTCAGATGAATTCCTAACACTTTAACATCTGTCATTTGAAAAGAAAGAAACGTAATGGAGTTTTCTGGACATTAGAGAAGTCAGAAGAGACGTGCTGTTAAAGATGCTGTTTGAGAACATTCCTGTACGTCACGTTTCATAAACACACCTGTGAGGATCGAGAGATAAAATAGATAAAGTTTATGATATATTTCAGTCACATCGCCGACCTTTACTCATAATCCTCATCTACAGAGAACTGTGTATTAAACCCGTCTGGAGAGCGAGGACTGTAGTGACCGACACACACCTGAGACATCACCGTCTACAGGACCCAACTTTAGCTTAGCACAACATCTCTGACAGGAAAGTGGTGTTTACCCAAACACACAAAACAGCTGTGAGGAGAAACAGACACACACACACACACACACACACACACACACACACTAACTCAACCCATCATGAGCTTAAAGCTGAGAACCTGAATCCTGACAGGACATGTTCTCAGAGAGAGAGAGAGAGAGAGAGAGAGAAGAGAGAGAGAGGGCGCGAGAGAGAGAGAGACGGAGAGAGAGAGAGAGAGAGAGAGAGAGAGGAGAAGAAGAGAGAGAGAGAGAGGAGAAGAAGAGAGAGAGGTGGGGCGAGGGGTTGGAATCATCCTGCTGCTAACACCGCTAGCTTTAGCTTTAATCACTTTAGCTTCAGGCTAACTGACATCTGTGACTGACATTCAGCTGCGTTTCAGAAGCGCAAGCCGACAGTGAGAGAGCGAGAGAGAGAGAGAGAGAGAGAGAGAGAGAGAGAGAGAGATCCACATAGGCGCGCGAGACGAATGTTTTTCATACTGGCGCGCGACACTGTTCTGACACTCTACATCTAGATAGACAGAGAGAGAGTGTGTGCGCGCGCGCGTGCGTGCGTGCGTGCGTGGTGTTATCTGTCGGTTACCGAAACCGTTTGTGGTAAAATATGAACCGAAGTTGTGTGTGTGTGTGTGTGTGTGTGTGTGTGTGTGTTGTATACGCTGGTAGCATACAGGCGGCTAAAGCTATATTTATTTATATACCCATATGTATGATACGCTATGCTAAGCTAATGTCAGTCCGCGTGAAGCGCTCCGAGACGGGAACAGGGAAGAGAAAACAAACCCCGGAGCCCCGGGACGTACCATTCTCTTCACCGTGCGGACTGAAGCGGAGGTGTTGCGCGGCTTTTAGCCATCTATCGGCGGCGCTGCGGGTGAGCGCGCTGAGGGAAGCCCGGTGGGAGCAGCGTTTCTCCGGTGTCTCCGCTCCAGCAGCAGCAGCGGAAGGTGGATCTCTCATAATGCTGCGACTCCCCGACTGACGCGCTTTCGCCTGCGTGACGACGCAGCTGAGTCAGCGCCCCCCCCCCGGTCACGTGGTCTGGATCACATGACAGAACGAGGCGGGACGTGACCACGGTGGCGGGGGATGAGTGGGCGGGGCGTCGACACAATTGCCCCGCCCTCTTTTCCTTTTCCATTACAGACCACAGTACGGTGTCAGAGCACTGTTTATTAATTTAAACTAAATTAAATTATAAACTGTTCCATGATAGTATTTGGAAAATGTTACATTGAAATATTTTAGAAATGCATTAACATATTTACAAACAGAGAATTTATGTATATACACAGCTTAAAGAATCAGAAATATTGTAGTAATTATTTATGGATCTTCTTTTTGAATGTAAAGTCTATATATCTATTAACTATACTATAAAAATACCATAAAGAACTATACAATTAAATACTATAAATTAATGACTATAAGGAACTATACTGCAGAAAATATTTTTTTTAAAAAGTAAAAAATAGGGTTTACTATAAAGAATTATACTATAAAAATTACTTTATAGTATTGACTATAAAGATCTATACTATTAAAATTACTATACAGTAGTTTTTTCTTGATTATATTTGAAAAGATTGTTGCCCTGAAATAGTTTATTAATATATTTATGAACATAAAATTTCTGTATATTTTTGACAATACAAGTCTATCAAACATTTTCATAAATATTTTATTCATTAATTTGTAGATTTAAAAAAATATATACACACACACAATAGGAGAATATCGTGGCTTATTTTAAATATGCACATGATTTAAAATATAAATGTTAAATTAATAATTCATAAGAAATATATTAGAATTTATTAAAAATCATTTTGGAAATTATAGATATAAAAATTTAATCCCATGCCATAATGTATCGATAAACAATCATTTTTAAAAGTAAACATGAATTTGTGATTTTTAATAAGCTGGGATTTTAAAATCGTTTATTAAACATATTTTAATCATTTTAAATAAGTAGATATTTATAAATATTAAACAAATATCTATGTTCAAGGTTTATTAATTATGAAGTTATAAGCAATTAACTACGATCTTTTGAAATTATTTAAACTTAAATGCAACACCACATCGTGTCGTTAAACAATATTTAATAACACAAAATAATGTGATATTTAATAAACTGGAATTTTAAAATGATTTATAAAAACATATTGTAATCATAGAACACTGTATTGTTTATCCTGATCCGTTTCCTTCGGGTTCTCCAGTTTCCTTCCAAAAGTCATTTGGTTTCGATTTTGTAGCAGTACATAATGAATAAAATCTGAACCACCACTTAGACAGTGCTGCAGCGCCCCCTGCTGGTCGAGTCTACTGTAACGCAAAATCCATTTCACTGCCATGAAGAGGGATAAGAAAAAAAACCACCAACCTGAAATACTCCTCAGGTAATGTTTACCCTCGATCCAATTGTCTGGTTTTCAGGTGGGGAAAAAAAAAATGTAAACCCATTTCATTTAATGATTCTGGACTGTGATTGGGTCGTCAGGTGGTGATTAGTTCTCTATAACAGCGGCTCTGACAGTAGCGCAGGTTTATATTAATATTAATGTGCTCATTCTGATACATTATAGTTTCTATAGTAACGGCTCGTTCACAGGGACAGATTCACATAAACAGGTTAAAACTGTGTGTAATCACTGATCTGTAAGGAGAAAAATGTTTATGTAATGTGCAACGAAGGAGTCTCCAGCGTCAGCGCTGTGTAACAGTCAGAGGGAAAGCTGGAACTTTACATTTTCCACATCTTCAGCACAGAGTTTACACTTCTTTATGGTTGAGAGAATAGAGATAGGGAATAAAGAGAGGGAACAGAGAGAGAGAATAGAGAGAGGGAACAGAGAGAGAGAATAGAGAGTATAGAGAGAGAGAATAGAGAGAGTAGAGAGAGAGAATAGAGAGAGTAGAGAGAGGGAATAGAGAGAGAGAATAGAGAGAATAGAGAGAATAGAGAGAGAAAATAGAGAGAGAGAGTAGAGAGAGGGAATAGAGAGAATAGAGAGAGAGAGTAGAGAGAGGGAATAGAGAGAGAGAATAGAGAGAGGGAATAGAGAGAGAGAATAGAGAGAGAGAATAGAGAGAGTAAAGAGAGAGAGTAGAGAGAGGGAATAGAGAGAGGGAATAAAGAGAGAGAACAGAGAGAGAGAATAGAGAGAGAATAGAGAGAGAATAGAGAGAGGGAATAAAGAGAGAGAGAGAATAGAGAGAGGGAATAGAGAAAATAGAGAGAGAGAATAGAGAGAGAATAGAGAGAGGGAATAGAGAGCGGGAATAGAGAGAGGGATGGTGAGGGAACGAGTGTTTATAGCTGCTATAACGTAAGTGAGGACAGGAACTCACCTGCTTGATGAACGATTTGTACGATAAAAGTACAATGTTATATTTTAATAAGTAAAAATTGCGATCGTTTGCAAATCGCTGTGTTATAAGGGGAATAAAACACACGGGGGCGTGCTGCTATAGGATGTTACCATGGTAACAGTAACTCTGCTACATCACACCTCCCCAGAGTTGATTATTTTCCTATAACAGCAAGACAGAGCGTTTCATTCCTGATTTCACACACACAGATGAAACAGAGGAAAGACTTCAGCACCTTCAGTCTCAGTCAGCAGTTTTATTTTTTACAACATGTTCAAAAGTTTACACCCCTCTTTACATGCTTCGTCTGAATTTGTGCTTCACGAAGGTGTTTAGTCGTCCAAACCTCCGTTGAACTCTAGAGCGGTGGAGTTAAGAGTCAGTATAAATCAGAAAATAAAACCGCTCAGACAGTAAAAGTAAGAATTCAGACAGTACTGTGCTTTTATGGCATTTATCTGTCAAACAGCCTCATTATATCGCAAATTAAACGTCACAGCAAACGTATTACTGGCATCAGCAGACATTCCGTCTTTAATTTAAGGCATGAAAAGAACACACGAATGAAGACTTGATTGAATACAGAAACACTGAAATCGTTATTTCTTTAAAAAAAAAACCCACAGGCCCGGGTTTACACCTCGCATCAACACGTGATCGTGCGGTGGTTACACATGGAGACGCTAGCACCTCGCGGTGCTGTGTGCTCACCGGTGGGACAGGTGGCGCGGGAAATCAGACTAATAACCTCATGATGTCACAGATACGCTGGGTTCAGAAACTCCTGCTCAGAAAATCATATCCTGCACACTTTCTGTGTTATTACTGTTTCAACACCTGCTGTGTTCAATTATCCAGTAGATGTGTTCGAAATGAAAAACAATTTCACACAAGTCAAATAAACGTAATAAATTACTGTCCGATCAGTCTGTGGGAGGACGCGTCGAGTCCGATTCTTACATCGGTCAAACGTTT
Source organism: Ictalurus furcatus (assembly GCF_023375685.1). Classification (NCBI taxonomy): domain Eukaryota; kingdom Metazoa; phylum Chordata; class Actinopteri; order Siluriformes; family Ictaluridae; genus Ictalurus; species Ictalurus furcatus. Next base: position 36,018,562 of record NC_071258.1, on the reverse strand, counting down.
TGATGATTTTAATTAATGTCACCTGAACTTCATGTTATTGTTTGTTTATTTTGAGAGTATTTCAGTAGAATTTTAGCACACCAACAAACTGCATTTTAGGATAATCGTAGGGGGAAAAAGTCGAAACAACACGTCTGCGTTATCTGTGGTGGTGTTTAACACACAGCATGTGTTAGACGCACTAACACGCCGATTGTGTTGAAAGCACCACAGAATGTAACTAGACACGCAGGTGTGTTAAAACTGAACACCCTGTCAGAATCAGACGGGTTTACAGGGAAATACGTGGAAATACTCGCGTCTTATTGGCTGACGGTCTCTCAAGTCTACCAAACGCTAGCTCAGTCAGTGTGAGGGGAAATGGATATACGCCGATTTATTTATTTATTTATTTATTTATTTAAAGCAGTAAAGGTGTTGAGACTGAAACAGAATCATCCTCTGATGTTGAGCAGGAGACCAAGGCGTGTAAACGTCTATATGAGTTCCAGTTCACGTGAACATGACGTGAGCAGAGCAGAAGGAAAGATAATGAACTCTACATGACTCTGTAGCAGATAAACCCATACAGTGATAGCTTAGCCGTGTCCCCCCTCGGCTAGCGACACCAGACTAGCCTAGTTAGAAAAGTTTGATATTTTATCGCTCTGTTTGTTCTACACACACTGACACACCCGAGGAAGGTTTTATTATAAATCAGACTGATGCTGACGCTAAAATTACTGAAAGAACCGAGTTCCACTGTGTAGTGTATTTTGTAGGTTTGATGGTTATGTAATGTGTAATGTGTAATGTGAAGGTAAGGTAATGAGTAATCTGATTCATTTCTACATGCAGTAATGAGTAATGTCATCAGATTACAGTTTTAAAGCACTAATTACTCATCTGTAATCGATTACTTTTTCTGAGTGAAAATATTTTTCTTACTAATTTTCCAACGCATTTTGAGGGAAATGTTGATGTTTTGGATGTTTCAGGTTCGTTTCCACGGTCACCGTGTCTTTACACTGTCTGTAAAACAATTTGATCACGTGTCGACGTGCGTTGTGGGCGGAGCCTGAGGCAGTGATTAAGGCCTTTTTGAAAATAGATATTAAAGTTGTTTATTAAAGAGAGAGCGATAAGACTGTATTGGTCCTGATAAAGCCAATCACAGGGCTTAAAGTGCTCAGCACACACACACACGCTCGCACGCACACGCACACACACACACACACACACACACACACACACACACTCACGCACTCACACACGCGTCTAAATCCAGCCGATCAGCACTTCCTCACTGCGCTGGAATATTCAGCATCTCCATCTGAGAGAGATAGAGAGAGAGAGAGAGAGAGAGAGAGAATAATTAGTAATGAGTAATGAAATGAAAATCTTTACAGTGTTCTTACTAGAACGTGGTCCGTTTTTAAGGCTCCGTCCCGAATATCAGAACACGAGATCTGGTTTTATTCTAATAAGAACACTTTCTCTGACGTTTGAGACACGCCCTTGTTCTCCGATCACATATCAAGGCTGTGTTTCATTCCTGTTTCTGGTGCACCCTTGTTGATTAGGGCACTTTGAGGTGAAGACAGGAATAAAACACTTACACACCTCTAACATTTATTTACACTCGGACACAGAGACACACACAGTAGTGTTAGCGTTAGCGTCTCAAGCCACAATGGGTGAGATGAAAATGTGTGTGTGTGTGTGTGTGTACGCGCATGATGCATGTTAGATCTGAAACACACATCATGTTGCCACAGCGCACCCTAGAGCCCAGTGATCTGCTGCAGGGAGGGAAGAGGGACAGTTCCTGCTGCTGTAATGACTGACACACACACACACACACACACACACACACACACACACTCACGAGGTGTAATTCAACGGTACTAACTGTATCCATATTCAGACTCAAACCTGAAGTGGGCGTGGCCTAGTCCTGACCTGAACCCCAGCGCTGTGGGCAGGTGAGACTGTGTGGCAGAACGGTGTGCAGTGTCCGCACGGCTCTGACGGTTCCTCAACCTCAGCTACATCTCTCCACTTCATAATCACTCTCAACTACAGGTGTGTGTGGGAATGTTTTTATAATCACACAGTTCATACCTGCCCCTGATACAGTCTAACCAATTTAATTATCAGATAGACCGTGACCAGACCGTGACTAATGATGAAGGAATGCTGGAAATACGTTACTGTTTACAATAATGTTAGCCTTATCGCTCAGGTTACTGTTTACTAGAGGCCGACCGATTAATCGGCACCGATAACTGATTACTGGAACTATCGGTTATCTTATCCGGGGGCAACTGAGAAGCGTCCGCCTTCATTATACAGCACGAGAGCGGCCTCTAGAGGAGAAGTAAAAACCATCACTGACAAATTTTGTTGTGTAATTTGAAGTATTTTTGATTCATTTTCGATTTGGGGCGTTACGTTTTGGTTCGGATGTACAGCTTTTATTTACTTTATTAATAGTTAATATATGTTCATATTTATTTCATATAAAAACATACACTATATTTGCTGTGTACAGTCAGTACTGTTTATTTTTGTAATAAAGTTCAGCAATATTTTAATTGGAGTGCGCTGTTTTCATTCAGTATCAGTATTTTAAAAACTATCGGTTGATTAATCGGCAACTCAGTACCGCCCGACATATCAGTAGATCTCGTGATGGGTAAATCCACTATCGCTCCACCTCTACTGTTTACGATAATGTCCAGGTTACTGTTCACATTGTTTATGATAGCGCTCATGAACGTGGTCTTTCTTTGTCCCACAAGCTTCATGTCTGATCATATCTGATCTCGCTAGCACCCTCATCAAAGTAACCACTGTTTTTTTTCCTCTTTTTTTGCTATGACCTGCAAGATCCCACTTCAGGTAAACACCTCTAATCTCAAGCAGACGCCTTGTGAAGCTTTGTTCATTCAGAATAACATGGTCTCTTTTAGTTACATCTCTAACACACACACACACACACACACACACACACACACACCTGATCCAGCACACTGACAGATCGCAGGGGCTACAAGTCTCTACATTTGCTTCTAACCTCAAGGAGGTTATGCTTAGCTAATCATAAGGGCGCCAAGACTTTTGAAACCGGCACTGTATGGTGTCTGAAGCGGGGACACGGTGGAGGTTTAATTACTCAGAGCAGCGAGGCTAAAGAAGCAGGAGCAGGGTTAGGAAGCTGATGTGATATGTGAGCAGAACAGCAGCTCATAATGTGAGAGAGAAGCTGAAAAGTCCACACACACACACACACACACACACACACAGAGCATATGGAAGAGCAGCGAGTGGGGCTGAAAGGTAAACGCCCACCTGGTATTAAAGGTTCCCTGGATGAGTCCAACACCTGATGGAGACCAAGTAATGAGAGAGTTTCACACAGTTGGTCTACCACACACACACACACACACACACACACACACACACACACACACACACGAGTGCAGAGAGTATACTCTCTTGCACAGCAGGGTCACGTGATCAGAGTCAGAGTTTCTCCACACACCTGTCTCTGATCACCTGAGCTGTTCTGCAGGTGTGCTGTAACAGGTAACGCACAGATCACGGCTTTTCTTTTTTTTAAGCGGCAACACTGCGACATTTGCAATCTATCATCGTCTGCTCTTCCTCAGAGTTCGGCCATTTTGGTATCCTGTCACTCACTGCCGGATACCGAAATGTCCAATCCTTATATTATATGACTCACTAAGCCTAAGCAAACCAGAAGCAGCGTGTTACTACGTGTAAATAAACATTACACAGTCCAAACGACACACCACTCAGACGTCCAATCAGAGGAGCTCACCTGGTAGGTGGTTCCGGCCCAGAACTGTTTGAACTCTTTGCGCTTCCAGGCGAGCAGGCCGCTGGTGAGCAGAGTGAACGGGACCAAGTACAGCAGAGCTGGCTGACCCATCTTAGACAACAACATCACCACGAAGGTCAACACCAGACCCAGAGTGTACGCTGCGCACACACACACACACACACACACACACACACAAATACAACAATTACAATTATATGTATGCATTGGACAATTAGTGTATTGTAACTTTACACATGTGGGACACGTATGTTGTATTATAGTTTTATTACCAACAGCACAGGAGACGTAGTAGATTCTGTTCGAGCTGCCAGTCCAAACATCAAATCGGTGACAGTACGCCACCAACAGACCTGCAGAGACACAACCAGAACTTACTGCTGTTGGAACAAAGACGCATGACTGATGTAACAGGAGGTATACGGGTGATGTAACAGGAGGTATACGGGTGATGTAACAGGAGGTATACGGGAGATGTAACAGGAGGTATACGGGAGATGTAACAGGAGGTATACGGGTGATGTAACAGGAGGTATACGGGAGATGTAACAGGAGGTATACGGGAGATGTAACAGGAGGTATACGGGTGATGTAACAGGAGGTATACGGGAGATGTAACAGGAGGTATACGGGAGATGTAACAGGAGGTATACGGGAGATGTAACAGGAGGTATACGGGAGATGTAACAGGAGGTATACGGGTGATGTAACAGGAGGTATACGGGAGATGTAACAGGAGGTATACGGGTGATGTAACAGGAGGTATACGGGTGATGTAACAGGAGGTATACGGGAGATGTAACAGGAGGTATACGGGTGATGTAACAGGAGGTATACGGGTGATGTAACAGGAGGTATACGGGAGATGTAACAGGAGGTATACGGGAGATGTAACAGGAGGTATACGGGAGATGTAACAGGAGGTATACGGGTGATGTAACAGGAGGTATACGGGAGATGTAACAGGAGGTATACGGGTGATGTAACAGGAGGTATACGGGTGATGTAACAGGAGGTATACGGGAGATGTAACAGGAGGTATACGGGTGATGTA